>NW_026782268.1:1380000-1435000 GCF_031769215.1 Ylistrum balloti | reverse complement strand
TCTTTCTTCTCCTCCTCCTCCTCTTCCTTCTTCTTCTTCTTCTTCTTCTTCAAAATCATTATCAATCATAGAGTCATATCTTGTTGCACATCGAATAGTTTTATTGATATTTACAAACAAGAAGATGGCTGCAAATCGCTATGTTGTCATACTTCGACAAAATGACCGCAGAGTGATTTGAATTATTTTGCATGCATTAATTAAATCACTGGTTAATAAGATATAATTTCACGATTTAAGAAGTGAAATGTCTCGATACTTGTGGAGGTTTATAAGACATAAATACCCCTACTCCTATGCAAAGCAGAATGTGATCATTCATATTTTACGTGTGAAATTGCCAATGAAAATAATTATTTAAGCACTGAACATATGACATTCATGATCATATGAATGCCAAACGAATAGGGGCAAATTCATAGGATCATATTAAAAATTGCCCGATTCCAATCAAATTTGATGGGCAGGCAAACCATACGGGACACAGGGACTTGCACGAATTTCCGGCCCACGGTTCATATATACATGTATGTATTATTATATTATTTTAGAATTCGTGCCAAGGTCCTGTGATACCTGACACGAATTCTAAATCCAGCTTATGTATAATATTTTTAATCATAAACTGATTTGGTAATAATGATTGATCAAGAACACTCTACCCGACACACATACTGGAAATAAATCAGTTTAGATAAAACTTTAAGGAATTATGGGAAACCTATGAAAATGCATTAAGGTCAGATTATTACCTCATCGAAATTCGGACTCAATCCTATCAGGAACAAAGTTGAATTCCTTCAATAATGGATATTTTCTGAAGCTAAATGGGACTATTTTAAACAGCTCTGTAGCAGTATTTCTATACACAACACTCAAGACAGAGACACAGACATGGACAAATAGACGGAAAACCTCACACAAACACATGTTCATACTGCATCCAAGTGCATTCCAAAAACCTAAGAATTAGGACCATACAAAGCATACAACGCAAACCCCTATTTCAGGAAAAAAAGTAGAGGGCAAAAACTTAAAGCGAAAAGGCAAATATTGTGACAAACAATTTCAAAAGGTAAGTAGTTTTTTACTAAGGAAGGTTTTAGAAAAGCACACATAAAAACACAAAAACAAAAACAAAAACCCGCAGAACATCAGAATTATACTTTAAAGACGCCGTTACATACAACACGAACTTCAACAGTCCATTTTCAGAAAAGGAAAATTTATTTAAAAACAAAAACAAAAAAACAAAAACAAACAAACAAAAAGAAACCAAAACAACACTTTCCATAGCATTGATAATCTATGTTAAAATTGTCCGGATAAAGGTGACGTTATCATCCTAAAGCTGTTCAACACAATATGGAAATCGGGTTCCTACCAATAAAGCTATTATTAGATTGAGAAATCCCAGCATCCTTCGGACATATTGCCTTGACCCTCCAACCTATGTAAAACATTAAAATCAATGATAAAAAACAGTTTGGCAGAATACTTAGAAAAAAAAAACATTAAATAATCAATGATAATCAAAACTACTTTAAGAACAACAGGTCGACACTCGATTTCTAGTTTAAATCAGGTCAGAGGTTTAAAAAGTGAGGGGGGAGGTGTGTGGCACTAGATAATGGAGTCCCTCATGGTACTGCTATATCACCACCGCTGTTAAAAGTCTTCATGGATAAACTTAACCAACATCTACAAAAGTATTCGCACATAAACTAATTAGCTGATATCGCACAATTTGCAGATGATATCAGCATTTGGAGCACAAATCAATTAAAGTTATTACAAATAACGGTTACACAAAACTTTTAAATATAATTCAAGATTGTGTGAATTAATGGGAGTTTAAAATCTCAAAGAGAAAAAAAAGTGCACCAACTAAAGAAGACTTAAAAGAACAGATCTGTATCCTGACGATTAGAACCTTAACTCTCATGGACGTCACTCATTCAATATGTACCAGAAAGATACAAACGAACACTCAAAATACGCTCACTTCCGTTTCCGGTAATAATAATGGATCAAACAAAAAATAATACTCAGTGCATGATGTAATTCAACACTATACCCTTAGAATTAGGAACTGTTAAAATACACCGTAAGTTAGTTTATTGGCAGAATGGGGCGAATAGACACCGAAAATAGGTCTAGATCTGTCACTGTAAATTCGAATTTCATTTTTTCTTCTAAAATAAGATGAAGAGGATATCAAGCATCAATATTAAGTTGAAACACATGTCACAAAACTTTGAATTCTCTGATATCCTGAAAAACAGCCATGACAAAACTCAACAGGGAATTAGACTAATAAAATCCCTAACATTCCCATCTCATCATGTTTAGCTTCACTGGATAAGCAGGCCATTATCCACAATATAATACTTCAATATTTGAAAACGATAGATTCCTACAACGATGTATAGCAAACAAATATTATATTGCACAGGCTTTCGTATCAGATATTGCAGACTCTGAACAAATGCTCTAGATCTGTCACTGTAAATTCGAATTTCATATTTTCTTCTAAAATAAGATGAAGAGGATATTGCAGACTCTGGCCAAATGCTCCCCCCCCTTCCTCTACACACACACACACACACACACACACATACACACACAAACACACACACATTTTTTAATTGCACATACAGTGAAGCGGTTGCGCCCCATTGGAGGTTCCGGATGGATGCTCGCTGCCAAAACTGTAAAAATTAATAATATCACTACAACCTCTCACCACGAACATGATCCAAAAGACACCATGTCTTTAACATGGGGTAATGTAGAAGCTATACAACCAATACACCCACGTAGATCCTAGCGTGATGCGTATTTACAAACTCGCCACATCTTCAGATGCACTTCCTTACCACCTTATAAGTGTAGATCTGTATCATACACGCAAATACACGCACTTTTAATCTATCACTTATGTAAACAAAAGGAGTATAGAACCCCACCTCATTTCTTATTCATACTGACCCTCCCCCACCCACCACCGCCCAATAATAAAGGTTCAACTCAAACTCTCACGATAAAGAGTGGGTTGATAACTGTGGCCCAGAGGTTAAGTCTTGGAACGATTCATTAGGAAATAGACGGACTTTCAATACACATTTTAATACAGGAATATCTGAATTTATATAGAATAGGGTCCTATCCTCTTTCTCCCTGTCCACGACCGTTCCTCCCCAGTTCCACGACGTGTCTAATCAGACCTAGGTCTTAGTTCGGGCTAAAATTAGATCAAGGGTTGCCTTCAAAATTTTTAAATATGATACTATAGACGACCCCTCTTCTCTCTGTATCCCAAATACTTTTCCCTCTATAAACATTTTCCTATCATTTCTTGTCCGCTGAAAGGCTGAAAGTACGTAACAGTGGACATAAAACCCGTTAAATAGATAAATAAATAAATAAATCATATGTGTGGTTGATCACGTACAGCCAACTTTTTTTTTAAAAATCTTATCTTAAGTATCTACTTATATATTTTATAGAAAGATAAACAACCTCATGATATTACTTTGAAATTTAAGTATGAACTTATCCGATACTTCAGAATAAGTAATTATATATATACAATTGTGATGAAATATTGAATAAAGTAAGTGTTCAAGTACATATCAGTACTTAACACACGTTTTTTTCTTTGAGAGATAGTTACTTGAAATACTTAACTCAAGTTTTAGTATGAAAATTGGAAACTTTTCGAGGAAAACAATTTGGTGTTTTCTCACGTGAAAAGTGACTTTGTCAATTCATGTTGTTTCGTTGAATAAATAAATAAAAAGCTGAGGGAAAACAATGTTAGTTGGGCGTAGTCGGCAACAGATGCAAAACAGGTCGTTTTGCACACGTGACAAGTGATCGGCTGGGTTCAACACCAAATATACCTACCTGAAAATCACTTGTACATATTGAAGCAACTGTTTGTTTGCTTGTGTTTTTATTTGTTTGTTTGTTTTATTTAACTATTGTATTAATTTATTAACGTTATTAATTTTTAAGATAGATTTGTAAAATAAACAAAACAACAACGTGTGTAACCCTGGTAAACACTAGCCGCGATACACCGATCGCCTAGAAAGATTTTCTCTTCGGCTCGACTGGTTGAGAGTCAAAATAGAGAATCAACGATTTAGAGTTCAAATCCTAGCGGAGGTAATGAAATAAATAATGGCTTCTGTTACACGTGAAAACTATTCGACCAAGCTACAGAAAATATCAGGGGGGCAGCCCCGATATATTACATATCTATGGGTTGAATTGTGGGATATTACCATTTAAAGATAACAACTTTTGTCCAACGATGTACAAGAGGCGTTTAGTTAGATCCTACTTGTATTACGACTAGACAATTTGGTTTTGTAGTTAGACATTGTCGGCCCCCGTCGACTGTCAACCCTATCGCTATACTGACAGGGTGAATCCGAAAGGGCAGTAACTCTGGGAGATCAGTGATATTTAGAGTGATCTTTCCTTTGTTTTGATGACATCACTCTATAGTGACGTCATCTGTCTCCAACACTGTGATCCCGTCGTCAAGCCCGACACAGATTCGCTGGACTAACACTATTTCTGTGTTTTCCCGAAGTTTAACCTTTGCGTGTGTATATCAATACATATTGGTAAGTATGATAACTCATGATATGTTTCAAGTGAACAGATTTATCTGTAATAACACAACGAAATGTAATCAAGCTGTATATTCAAGACAACGACAAACCAAGTCTAGCGGTATAGGTTGTCGTTTCACTTTTTTATATTCCGTTTTAGTGATATCACTAAGACGATTAGACGATGTCACATAATTATTACGTCGATATTACCTAATAATTATGCATGATGTCACTGACTCGTTATAGTAATGTCACTAAATGTATTGGCGATATCATCACCTATCTATAAGGGTGCCATATTTTATTACACTGAGCTTGATATTACTAAAACTTTTAGGTGATTAGATTTAGATTTTATGAAGAATTAATCAGACAATATATAGTTTTACAACAGACGTCCAAGTGTTTGCAAATTAATCAAACTTTAGAGTGTAAATAATGTTAAGGAACTTTGTAATTAGGGAAAATATTTGTTTTAGATACAAAAACGACAAAATCTCTAATACTGTCAACTTTTTTTCTCCTAGGGTCATGTTTGTATATATATGCTATGTGTTCAGCTCTCCTAAATATGTGTGTGTGGGTGTGTGTACGTGTGTGTGTTTTGGGGGGGAAGGGGGGTATGGGGGTGATAGTGTATGATGGTGTGTGTGTGTGTGAGTGTGGATGTGGTCGTGCGTATGAGTGTATGCTACATGTATGTATTATATATGTTTATGTATACGACTACTTTTGTGCCTATGAGTCATAAGGCTCGCGGCTGATAAAGAATCTGAATCTATGTGATATCGCTATTGTATTAGGCTATTAATAATATATTAACTCGCTAAAGCTGTCTTTTCTAAATTTCAAAATTAAGTAAGTTAAGTTAAGTTTATTTCCGGTTCAGGACTAAGACAAGTCCTCTACACCAGACTCATATATGTAAATACATAATATACAGGTATAGAAAATACAAATGTACATAAATATAGCTATAGTTAAAGTTTGATTGTTGCCCTATAGTTATAATAAAGTTCTTGATTCTTCTTAACTCGAGTTAGATAAACAATCGTCACATGTTGGGGAACTTGTTTATCTCGTAACTCGTACCAAAAATGTACACACTACAGTACAGTACTGAGTTAAAATTCTCCAAGCATTGACACTAAATTCGTGAGTAGTATCACTACACGACAAAATATAGTTCGTAGTGAAAGAACGGCTATTATATATTTCAGATGACATATTAACGTTTATTCTGATATATTTGTACAAAATATAACTTTTAAAATGGTGTATTAGTATGAAATGCATAGTGTTCGTGCGTTTTATTAATGGAATACTCGTTTAAATTACCCCGCGCAACGAACAACACGACAGATAGCGAGGTCGAACGTGAAAGGTTGGGAAAGCTGAATGTTAAACTTATCACTGCCGTATTTTGTTATCGGCCATTTCCTGGACGTAGCAGATGTGTAGTTTTTGTTGATTGTGATATCAAAAGTCCTTTTGAAGATTTTTTCATTCAAGACACCGCAAGACGGTAGATTTCAACAGATTTTCGGTAAACCGACAGGAGTAATGAGCAGACGTTACTGGTGACGCTGGGAATCGGGTAACACGTGGAAATGATGCGTGGTTGACGGAAGGCAACTTCGAAATGCATTGATACTGTGAATAATTTTGTGTCCAAAATCCACCGTATGAAAATATTACGAAATTTTCATCGACGTGTGTGTTATGTGTCTTTCAGTGAATTTACATGAGATCAATTTATCAGTTTACTGACACGAAACAAGTGTTCAAAAATGGAATTTAATATTTTTTCTGTTTGGGATATAAATTTGCAATAAAGGTAAGTTAAATGATTTGATATTATTTGTTTCATGTTCATTTGGCGACAATATACTAACAGTTAGATAATTATATAAATTAGTAGGCCGAACTAGCCCATGTCAGCTTAGGTTCAGTACATGTATCATTTTGTGTACACCCTACACATTCTACAATGTTCAACAGGTTACCCAGGAGGGTTTAGTTTATCTTTAAGAATAGTAAGAAATTTACATACGTTGTGCAATGTACTGAAGTTTGAACAGTTCATTAAGTTGTAGAAATTAATACAATTTGGTATGTTACGTTATCGAGGGTGAATATATAAATTTCTGTAATGTACCAGTTCTGGATTTTGGCATTTAAATATATAATGGAATTCGTCCCCTATTTCATTTGAATCACATATCAAACACTTCCTGTCTTCTCTGGGTACATTTCTCCGTCTTCCAGTTTCTATGGGGAGATTGAAGTTACATGTTCTAAATTTGGCTAAGATCCTTCTATTTTTAATAGGTAGTTTGATTTGATAACCTTCAATTTTCAGTACATTTTTTAACATTCTGTAGTTTATACATTTAGAAATATTCATGATAATACTTTCCCAGGATTGTAGAAACTGACTATGTAAAACAGAGTGCAAAACATTTCTTAACCACGTAATATTTACATTGATAGGATTTTGCCATACATAAGACAATCCACATTCATCAAAAATACTCTTTACAAATTCAATCCATGGTGAATTGGTATTATTCAACAGCAAATATAACTCCTCAACTGAGTACGATATTTCCTCGCTGAATGGCTAGTCAAAGGATTGTCCAGTTTCTTTGTCTTTGATAATTTTTGTGTTTGTATTTTAATGAAGTATGGAATTTCTAGCGATGGGCACTGGTCGATGATTCTACATAGGGAGACCACAACAAAAAAGAACGCGCTTGTAAACTTGTGTGGTGTCAAAGTTCAGAGGTCAACCAATGAGAATTGATGGGAGTTCAGTAACGACCAATCGAGGGCTTTGAAAATGTCGCGCACTGTGTGTAAACAAAAACAATAACCCACTCAAAACGAAGTTTATCACGTAGCTTATCAATTATGGGATAAGTGAGCATATTGAATAGGTGATAGCACAAGTTGAATTAGTGTAATCACCTAAGCGTTTTGGCGATTTGGGACAAATGGAATTAAGAAAAATAAAACAGCCCCATAGGGCGAAGCGGGATTGATGTTTATGAAGCGCTTATTCTATGCAACATATTTTTTCATCTTTAAAGAATATATCTAGTACTGTGTTCGATCTTGAATTTTGGTTTTAACATGAGACGAATAATCCAAAATCCAAAAGTGATGGAATTATCGCAATGTCAACGAAATCTTTCAACCATTGATAACTTTCAAGTCAACTTGTCGTTAGATACGGATCAGGATGTTGGTCGAGTCAAATGGAAAAAAAAATGAAATGTTTCTCTGCATGAATTATCCGAGTTGTTAATATTGATTTCTGATGTACATACCCGAAATTCCTCGTGTCTTTCTCTGAATTAAAATAATTAATAAAATAGCAAACAAATTCATGTGAAGTTGTCAGCACATTTCTTGCAAAGGGATAAAGTGAGATTTATGTATCAATCCGTACAGAATTATCCGGTAAAGGTATGATAGTAATATGCGATACTATTTATTTAGTTGTGATATGAAAATAGAAGTTGATCTCTTTATTGAGATATTACCTAGAAGCTACTGTGCAATGTAACTGGTAATATTATATTTCTTGACATTCAGACATTACAAATTCATTTGGAGCAGATAAAAGCTAATCGGGATATGCCTTTAAGATTATCCGAAATGGTACTTTTCGCCTCGCATTTCAATGATACGTCTGAGCATGTCGTTATGTCGAAAACTGAAAAAAATTATTCAATGTCGAGGCCGACTTCCTGCCTTAACACGAAAGATTGGCTAGCGTCAGAAAGATTGTCATGAAAACGACTTGACAATGTACACGTGTATGAGTATGTTCGGATTATGAAAATTGTCCATTAAAAATGCATTTCATGACCATTTTTTTAAAATATATATGTAACTTTTATTTCCTGTTGAAGATATACTTAGTCATATTTTAGGATAGTTTACTTGCTAGAAATAGGATATCAGAGATGAGTGTGTGTGATATAGGATATCTCATAGGCTTAACACAGTCAGATATCAAGGATTTCTGTATATCATGTTAAATTTAATCAGTATTTGATTCCCACATTTCCGGATCTTTTTTATTTATTTTTTATTATATTATAAATATTTTTTGTATATTTTATGGTATCTCCTTTTTTCTGGAGGGTAGGGGGTTTGTTTATTTTATTTTATCTATCTTTGTTTGTGTGTTTTTTATTATCATTATTATAATTTTATGATATCTACTCTTTCGGGACCAAACTTCACGAAGGTTTAGTCTGTTTTAAGTTGTATTTCAAAGCGTTCAATGAACTTGATTGGACAGGTTGGGTTTAGTAGTATTTCTTCGTTATTCTTATGTGTCTCCTTTTATGTTGGAACTTTTATTGACGTGGGTTTACTTTTTATTACAGTTGTTTTAATTTAAATGAAAATAAAAGTTGGTAAAAATATTCAAGTCTGTTTATCATTAAGAATCGAGGAAGGTGGTGTGGGGTCGGGATAGCGCAACTGCTCAGTCAGTAGTCTAATAAAAAAAAACGTGTAAATAAGGTTGATTTAGATTTAGAGTGTCCTACCCTTTGTATTGGTGACGTCAGTGTATTATGACGTCATCTGTCTCCAACACTGTTAACGCGTCGTCAAGTCCGATACAGATTAGCGGGACTCATATTTCTACGTGTGTTTCCAAAAGTTTAACCCCTGTGTTTGTATATCATTACACACTGGTAAGTAAGGTAACCTTTTAACTTAATATCGTGTTTTAAGTGAACAAATTTGACTGTAACACGACAAAATGGTGAATTCTAATCAAGTTGTAATTTCAAGACAACAGCAAACCATATATGAAATAGCAAACTTTGCTTGAGGTTGAGGGTAGGGGAGGGGGTAATATATAAGCTTACAAGTAATATTTCCCTAACCGTAAAAACAATATTTTTTCGAATGCAGGTGTATAGTGCTATTTAATTCGCTAGAAGTTACTATTGTGCATTCTTATTTGATATTTCACATTCTGTTTATAATATTTTGTATGTAAGAGATGCATGCACTTGTACGTGCTATAACGATACAATGAATACCTCGTTATATATCTGGCATTTCCAATTTGTACACTGCGGTCGACCTTCCCCATGTTGTTCAATGAGTTAACCACCAGATACCTCAAAGATTGCTCTGATGGAAAATAATTATTCAAACGTTTGCCCTCGTGTTGATGAACAAATCAATAGAGTCAGAGTAGAGAAATTAAAGAGAAACTGTTACACATTTCTCAGCAATGATAAAACTTTTGATTGATTTGTTATTTTCAGAAAAGGAAAGAAATCTTTGATATCATTGCATGATATAAAGCATGTCGTACGGAGGAAGAAGGCCGTATGGCAGTTACCCTAGAAGGCAGATGCCACCCCTGTCCCCAATTCTGCGCCCAACTTATGCCGAGCCAAACGTAAGTCTAATTCAATAAAACCCTGTTAGATATATATTATAACGCATATATTAGGTGTTCGTGTGTTGTTACAGAGCTGATTAATGAATGAATTCTGAAGATAATTATAAAGAAAGGGATCGTTTTATTTTCGAGAGAAACAATTCAGTTGCTGAATTTGTTTGTCTTGTTTTGAAAATGACATAATGATAATATTTCTAACGTATATTTGTAATGCCAGGTTCCACAGAGGGAATCTAGCCGGCCAGTTATCCTGCAAAGCGTTGCAGACAAATACGCTGATGGCGCCACCTATCGCAGACACCGACGTAAGTACATTAAAAAAAATATAAACAGGAATGTATACAAACACATAAAAATGTTTGCACGGAGGCAGGGATGTTTTCAAAGATCACGTTGAATGTGCCACGACGGAAATGTTAAGCTGTACTTGTTAACATGGAAACTAAAGCTAGATAATGATGTTTATTCATGGAGGTCGCTTGCATAGATATCATAATGTTATCTAATTCAGGATGTTAACACAGAGATCAGGATCTTTACATAAACTATTATAAAGGTAAGGGTATTAACATATAGATCAAGATGTTTACATAAAATGTTATAAAGGTATGGGTAATAACATAGAGATAAGGATGTTAACATTAAATGTTATAAAGGTCTGGGTATTAACATTGAGATCCGGATGTTTACATTAAATGTTATAAAGGTAAGGGTGTTAACGTCAGATCAGGATGTTTACATTAAATGTTATAAAGGTAAGGGTATTAACACAGAGATCAGGAAGTTAATATAAAATGTTATAAAAGTCTGGGTATTAATATAGTGATCAGTATGTTTATATAAAATGTTATAAAGGTAAGGGTATTAACATAGAGATCAGCTTGTTTACATTAAATGTTATAAAGGTCTGGGTGTTAACATAGAGATCAGGATGTTTACATAAAATTATTTCAAAGTCAGGGTGTTATCATAGATCTCAGGATGTTTATATAAAATGTTATAAAGGTAAGGGTGTTAACATATAGATCAAGATGTTTACATTAAATGTTATAAAGGTAAGGGTGTTAACATCAGATCAGGATGTTTACATTAAATGTTATAAAGGTCTGGGTGTTAACATAGAGATCAGAATGTTTACATCAAATGTTATAAAGGTCTGGGTGTTAACATAGAGATCAGGATGTTTAAATGTTATGAAGGTAAGGGTATTAACATAGATATCAAGATGTTTACATTAAATGTTATGAAGGTAAGGGTATTAACATAGAGATCAGGATGTTTACATTAAATATTATAAAGGTCAGGGTATTGATATAGTGATCAGTATGTTTATATGAAATGTTATAAAGGTAAGGGTATTAACATAGAGATCAGGATGTTTACATTAAATGTTATAAAGGTAAGGGTATTAACATAGAGATCAGGATGTTTACATTAAATGTTATAAAGGTCAGGGTATTAATCAGGGTATTAATAAAGTGATCAGTATGTTTATATAAAATGTTATAAAGGTAAGGGTATTAACATACATTAAATGTTATGAATGTAAAGGTATTAACATAGAGATCAGGATGTTTACATTAAATGTTATGAAGGTAAGGGTGTTAACATCAGATCAGGATGTTTACATTAAATGTTATAAAGGTAAGGGTGTTAACTTAGAGATCAGGATGTTTACATTAAATGTTATGAAGGTAAGGGTGTTAATATTAGATCTGGATGTTTACATTAAATGTTATAAAGGTAAGGGTGTTAACATCAGATCAGGATGTTTACATTAAATGTTATGAAGGTAAGGGTATTAACATATAGATCAGGATGTTTACATTAAATGTTATAAAGGTAAGGGTGTTAACGTCAGATCAGGATGTTTACATTAAATGCTATAAAGGTCAGGGTGTTAACATAGAGATCTGGATGTTTACATTAAATGTTATAAAGGTAAGGGTATTAACATAAATATCAAGATGTTTACATTAAATGTTATAAAGGTAAGGGTGTTAACATAGAGATCAGGATGTTTACATTAAATGTTATAAAGGTAAGGGTGTTAACATCTGATCCGGATGTTTACATTTAATGTTATAAAGGTCTGGGTGTTAACATAGAGATCAGGATGTTTACATAAAATGTTATAAAGGTCAGGGTATTAATAAAGTGATCAGTATGTTTATATAAAATGTTATAAAGGTAAGGGTATTAACATAGAGATCAGGATGTTTACATTAAATGTTATTAAGGTCTGGGTATTAACATAAAGATCAGGATGTTAACATTAAATGTTATAAAGGTAAGGGTATTAACATAGAGATCAGGATGTTTACATTAAATGTTATAAAGTTAAGGGTGTTAACATAGATCAGGATGTTTATATTAAATGTTATAAAGGTGTTAATATTAGGTTGTTTACATTAAATGTTATAAAGGTCTGGGTATTAACATCAGATCAGGATGTTTACATTAAATGTTATAAAGGTCTGGGTGTTAACTTAGAGATCAGGATGTTTACATAAAATGTTATAAAGGTCAGGTTGTTTACATTAAATGTTATAAAGGTAAGGGTGTTAACGTCAGATCAGGATGTTTACATTAAATGTTATAAAGGTCAGGTTGTTTACATTAATTCTGACAAAGCTTAGGGTGTAAACACAGATGATTACATAGAATATTATAAAAGTCAGCATGTTTACATAGAGATTGGGATGTTTACATAAAATGTTATAAAGGTCATCATTCACATTATCATATATTTACAAAATGTTATTTGTTTGATATCTGTTTACATTAAATGTTATTTAGGTCTGGGTTTAACCTGATCAGGACATTTCTTTAAAGGTCTACATCAGATTGTTTACATTAAATGTTATAAAGGTCTTCCTATCAATCTATCTTTCCTTTAGCCAAGTCAATCTCTCCAGTGGATGAGAGTATCTATGACTTTTCTGACTTGGCCCCTAAGCTGCCTCTTATCCGTCCACCTGCACGTGGCAAAGGTAAGCCAACTGTCAACTACACTCATTATTCCTGCCTTAGATGCATATTTGTTTAAGTCTTGCCAAAATATTTGCAGATATATTAGAGATGAAACCATATATAACCCATACTTTCCTTCTCAAATCACTGCAACATAACTATATCACACCAATCCACCACACATAACTATAGCACACCAATCCATCACACATAGCTATAACACACCAATCCATCACACATCACTATAACACACCAATCCATCACACATAACTATAGCACACCAATCCATCACACATCACTATAACACACCAATCCATCACACATCACTATAACACACCAATCCATCACACATAGCTATAACACACCAATCCATCACACATCACTATAACACACCAATCCATCACGCATAACTATATCACACCAATCCATCACACATCACTATAGCACACCAATCCATCACACATCACTATAACACACCAATCCATCACACATAACTATAGCACACCAATCCATCACATATAATTATAACACACCAATCCATCACACATAAATATATCACACCAATCACACATAAATATATCACACCAATCAAACATAACTATATCACACCAATTACACACAACTATATCACACCAATCACACATAACTATAACACACCAATCCATCACACATAACTATATCACACCAATCACACATAACTATATTACACCAATCACACATAACTATATCACACCAATCCATCACACATAACTATATCAAACCAATCACACATAACTATATCACACCAATCACACATAACTATAACACACCAATCTATCACACATAACTATAACACACCAATCCATCACACATAACTATATCACACCAATCACACATAACTATAACACACCAATCTATCACACATAACTATATCACACCAATCCATCACACATCACTATAACACACCAATCAATCACACATAACTATATCACACCAATCACACATAACTATATCACACCAATCCACACACATAACTATATCACACCAATCCACACACATAACTATATCGCACCAATCCACACACATAACTATATCACACCAATCACACATAACTATATCACACCAATCCATCACACATAACTATATCACACCAATCACACATAACTATAACACACCAATCTATCACACATAACTATATCACACCAATTACACATAACTATATCACACCCATCACACATAATTATATCACACCAATCCACCATACATAACTATATCACACCAATCCATCACACATAACTATATCACACCAATCACACATAACTACATCACACCAATCCATCACACATAACTATATCACACCAATCCATCACACATAACTATATCACACCAATCACACATAACTATATCACACCAATCACACAATCATATCACACCAATCCATCACACATAACTATATCACACCAATCACACATAATTATATCACACCAATCCATCACACATAACTATATCACACCAATCCATCACACATAACTATATCACACCAATCACACATAACTATATCACACCAATCCATCACACATAACTATATCACACCAATCCATCACACATAACTATATCACACCAATCACACATAACTATATCACACCAATCCATCACACATAACTATATCACACCAATCACACATAACTATATCACACCAATCCATCACACATAACTATATCACACCAATCCATCACACATAACTATATCACACCAATCACACATAACTATAACACACCAATCCATCACACATAACTATATCACACCAATCCATCACACATAACTATAGCACACCAATCCATCACACATAACTATAACACACCAATCCATCACACATAACTATATCACACCAATCACACATAACTATATCACACCAATCACACATAACTATATCACACCAATCACACATAACTATATTACACCAATCCTTCATATTTAAGTATAACACGTCAGTCCTTTGAACTAACTATCACACTTACCGTTCCAACACTTCCTTTACCGTTACATCAACAATATTTACGGCGTTCTTTTCCCAGAATCCTATGCTCCAGAATATGCTAGGAGGCCAGACCAGAGAAGGCAGGGTCAGCGCTCAAGAACTCTTGGTGGGGCAGTTGGCTTCAGATCAAGCACTGGCACACGGCGATACTAATATGCTAATGGTAAGTTCTAGCAATGGGGGTTTTGTCACGTTGTGTTACTGAAACTGGCCTGGACCTGATAGCAATAACATTGATTTGCAAATAAATATTTGGTGCCAAGTCTGATCAATTTGATGATGGTATATTACAATTCAGGGCACTAATTGTTAATTGGAAATTTTCATGGAATATATATCTTAAATATCCACCAAATCAGTTCTGAAATGTATTTTTTTCAATAGGGTATAGGCAAATATTGTCTGAATCACTGGTTAACATTACTGGTATTTAGGAACGCATTGATGTTTTCTTGTTTAGAAAGAAAAAAACCCACATATTAAAATAATTTGGGAACTATTATTTATACGGTGTTTCATCCCTTTTTTCAGAATCACTCATCCTCTATAGAAGATCATATTTCTATCAGAACCGCACTTATCCAACCTGTCTACTTTTGATTGTAATTGATATCTGCTCATAGAAATAGTACCAGCTTCCGGTCATGCTTGGTAAGAAGGGAAACATATTACTTAACCTGCGTTAATTTAATTTTTCAGTAACCAGCATTTGGTCTCATTCTCAATTTGTAATTTTCTATAATTATATATGGTAATATACTTTACAACTCCTTTCTAAACGTTTTATCCCAACTGGCCAATCACAATATCAGTTTACCACCAAAATGTTTCCTCTGTCACTTCCAATACAAGTCATTAATATGTGGGAGACCTAATTTGTCTCCTGCTCAGCTTCTGTTGCTCAACTTAAAATGTCTATATCAGTGTATGAAAATTCGGTATTGAAAAATTCTTAAATGAAGTCCTATTTCACACAGAAACAAACAGAAACAAGGCATTATCTTTCTCAGTTACCGACCTTCGTTGGTCTTAAATGTTTCTGGTAAAGCAATGTTCACTCGTTTACCACTCTAATATATATTTACTTATCACTTTGTTAAATCCACTCTAATATATATTTAATATTCTTATCACTTTGTTTGATAAAGCCAAGAATATATATTTACTTATCACTCTGTCCTGGTCTCTGCTAAGAAACACGTCAAACACCATTACTTCAATATTCTCAGGTTAGTACAACAGAAACAAAGCATTATCTTTCTCCTCAGTTACCGACCTGTTTTGGTATTAAATGTTTCTGATAAAGCAATGTTCACTCGTTTACCACTCTAATATATATTTACTTATCACTCTGTTAAATCCTGGTCTCTGCTAAGAAACACGTCAAACACCATTACTTCAATATTCTCTGGTTAGTACAACAGAAACAAAGCATTATCTTTCTCCTCAGTTACCGACCTTCTTTGGTATTAAATGTTTCTGATAAAGCAATGCTTCACTCGTTTATCACTCTAATATATATTTATATCATAAATATGTGGAAGACCTAATTTTTCTCCTGCTCAGCTTCTGTTGCTCAACTTCAAAATGTCTATATCAGAGTATAAAAATTCAGTATTGAAAAATTCTTTAATGAAGTCCTATTTCACATTTAATTTAAACTTCACAAAAAAAATCATGTTTTAATTAAATTTCCCTGCAGTAGAACGTTCAAGGTGCGAAAATTTTCTGTAATAAATGTTTAAGATGTAAAATATTAAGATATGTCAGAGCTTTAGGTAAAACGTTTCTGTATCAGGATGTTTCGGGAGGTTCAAGTTTTTGGAAGCGGAATGGAATGGGATTAGTGGATAGCAATTTCAGTTAGCAAACTTCTTTAGCCCTAAGCTTATTCAGGCGGAAGAACGTTACTCCATTACCATTACGGTATATCCCAAATCTCCACCCCGTAACACCCTTTCACTCATAAATCGTATTAATTAAGTAGCCAGCACTGCATGGGATTTTGTGTTTCTTAAAACGAGCTAATTTTCTGCCTCATCAAAATTAATCTAAACAAAGGCATATGTCAAAGCTATATGCATCAACTCTATGGTTAAACAACAGGTTGTCCTAAAACATTCTACTCGAAATCTTCAAAACATCATACCAATTAAAACAAACACAAACAAGGATAGAAGTAAACCTTTTTTGGTCTTAAATGGATTTACCACTCTAATATATATTTACTTATCACTGTGTTAAATCCTGGTCTCTGCTAGAAAAAGAAGAAACGTAAAATAAATAATAAAAAAAAATAATAAAATAGAACAATAATTACAAAAACTAGAGGAACAGTTGAGATGTGAACATCAGAAGATAAAAGGTAACATATGTCAACAGTGTCAAACAGAAGTAAGATAAAGAAAGTGAAGGAAATGAGAACATGCAAAGAAAAGATCAAACAAAATAACTACTCGCTTAAAAAGAGAAGAAATGCAAAACTAGAACATCACAAAGCGAATTAAACAAAGGGAGAAGGAAACAAGTATTACACAAAAGTAAATAAACAAAGAAGTGAACAAACATTTCAAAATAACACTAATAAATGATATTCAAAATCAACAAAACGTTTTCATATGATACATCTATCTATAATAATTTTGTAACAAATAATAGACACATGAAATTACTTCAATATTCTCTAGTTAGTACAACAGAAACAAAGCATTATCTTCCTCAGTTACCGACCTTTTTTGGTTTTAAATGTTTCTGATAAAAACAATGCTTCACTCGTTTACCACTATAATATATATTTGCTTATCACTCTGTTAAATCCTGGTCTCTGCTAAGAAACAAGTCAAACATCATTATTTCAATATTCTCTGGTTAGTACAACAGAAACAAAGCATTATCTTTCTCAGTTACCGACCTTCGTTGGTCTTAAATGTTTCTGATAAAGCAATGTTCACTCGTTTACCACTATAATATATATTTGCTTATCACTGTTAAATCCTGGTCTCTGCTAAGAAACACGTCCAACACCATTACTTCAATAGTCTCTGGTTATACAACAGAAACAAAACATTATCTTTCTCCTCAGTTACCGACCTTTTTTGGTCTTAAATGTTTCTGGTAAAGCAATGTTCACTCGTTTACCACTCTAATATATATTTACTTATCACTTTGTGAAATCCTGATCTCTG
The DNA here is from genome assembly GCF_031769215.1 of Ylistrum balloti. NCBI lineage: Eukaryota > Metazoa > Mollusca > Bivalvia > Pectinida > Pectinidae > Ylistrum > Ylistrum balloti. The sequence continues at coordinate 1,416,751 of NW_026782268.1, read as the reverse complement.
CTAAGAAACACGTCAAACATCATTACTTCAATATTCTCTGGTTAGTACAACAGAAACAAAGCATTATCTTTCTCAGTTACCGACCTTCGTTGGTCTTAAATGTTTCTGGTAAAGCAATGTTCACTCGTTTACCACTCTAATATATATTTACTTATCACTTTGTGAAATCCTGATCTCTGCTAAGAAACACGTCAAACACCATTACTTCAATATTCTCTGGTTAGTACAACAGAAACAAAGCATTATCTTTCTCCTCAGTTACCGACCTTCTTTGGTCTTAAATGTTTCTGGTAAAAACAATGCTTCACTCGTTTACCACTCTAATATATATTTACTTATCACTGTTAAATCCTGATCTCTGCTAAGAAACACGTCAAACACCATTACTTCAATATTCTCTGGTTAGTACAACAGAAACAAAGCATTATCTTTCTCAGTTACCGACCTATTTTGGTCTTTAATGTTTCTGGTAAAAACAATGCTTCACTCGTTTACCACTATAATATATATTTACTTATCACTGTTAAATCCTGGTCTCTGCTAAGAAACACGTCAAACACCATTACTTCAATATTCTCTGGTTAGTACAACAGAAACAAAGCATTATCTTTCTCAGTTACCGACCTTTTTTGGTCTTAAATGTTTCTGGTAAAAACAATGCTTCACTCGTTTACCACTCTAATATATATTTACTTATCACTGTTAAATCCTGATCTCTGCTAAGAAACACGTCAAACACCATTACTTCAATATTCTCTGGTTAGTACAACAGAAACAAAACATTATCTTTCTCCTCAGTTACCGACCTTTTTTGGTCTTAAATGTTTCTGGTAAAGCAATGTTCACTCGTTTACCACTCTAATATATATTTAATTATCACTTTGTGAAATCCTGATCTCTGCTAAGAAACACGTCAAACATCATTATTTCAATATTCTCTGGTTAGTACAACAGAAACAAAGCATTATCTTTCTCAGTTACCGACCTTCGTTGGTCTTAAATGTTTCTGATAAAGCAATGTTCACTCGTTTACCACTCTAATATATATTTACTTATCACTGTTAAATCCTGGTCTCTGCTAAGAAACACGTCAAACACCATTACTTCAATATTCTCTGGTTAGTACAACAGAAACAAAGCATTATCTTTCTCAGTTACCGACCTTCGTTGGACTTAAATGTTTCTGATAAAGCAATGTTCACTCGTTTACCACTCTAATATATATTTACTTATCACTGTTAAATCCTGGTCTCTGCTAAGAAACACGTCAAACACCATTACTTCAATATTCTCTGGTTAGTACAACAGAAACAAAGCATTATCTTTCTCAGTTACCGACCTTTTTTGGTCTTAAATGTTTCTGGTAAAAACAATGCTTCACTCGTTTACCACTATAATATATATTTACTTATCACTGTTAAATCCTGGTCTCTGCTAAGAAACACGTCAAACATCATTACTTCAATATTCTCTGGTTAGTACAACAGAAACAAAGCATTATCTTTCTCAGTTACCGACCTTCGTTGGTCTTAAATGTTTCTGATAAAGCAATGTTCACTCGTTTACCACTATAATATATATTTGCTTATCACTGTTAAATCCTGGTCTCTGCTAAGAAACACGTCAAACACCATTACTTCAATATTCTCTGGTTAGTACAACAGAAACAAAGCATTATCTTTCTCCTCAGTTACCGACCTTTTTTGGTCTTAAATGTTTCTGGTAAAAACAATGCTTCACTCGTTTACCACTCTAATATATATTTACTTATCACTTTGTGAAATCCTGATCTCTGCTAAGAAACACGTCAAACATCATTATTTCAATATTCTCTGGTTAGTACAACAGAAACAAAGCATTATCTTTCTCAGTTACCGACCTTCGTTGGTCTTAAATGTTTCTGATAAAGCAATGCTTCACACGTTTACCACTCTAATATATATTTACTTATCACTCTGTTAAATCCTGGTCTCTGCTAAGAAACACGTCAAACACCATTACTTCAATATTCTCTGGTTAGTACAACAGAAACAAAGCATTATCTTTCTCCTCAGTTACCGACCTTTTTTGGTCTTAAATGTTTCTGGTAAAAACAATGCTTCACTCGTTTACCACTATAATATATATTTACTTATCACTGTTAAATCCTGGTCTCTGCTAAGAAACACGTCAAACATCATTACTTCAATATTCTCTGGTTAGTACAACAGAAACAAAGCATTATCTTTCTCAGTTACCGACCTTTTTTGGTCTTAAATGTTTCTGGTAAAGCAATGTTCACTCGTTTACCACTCTAATATATATTTACTTATCACTCTGTTAAATCCTGGTCTCTGCTAAGAAACACGTCAAACACCATTACTTCAATATTCTCTGGTTAGTACAACAGAAACAAAGCATTATCTTTCTCAGTTACCGACCTATTTTGGTCTTTAATGTTTCTGGTAAAAAAATGCTTCACTCGTTTACCACTCTTAATATATATTTACTTATCACTGTTAAATCCTGGTCTCTGCTAAGAAACACGTCAAACACCATTACTTCAATATTCTCTGGTTAGTACAACAGAAACAAGGCATTATCTTTCTCAGTTACCGACCTTTTTTGGTCTTAAATGTTTCTGGTAAAAACAATGCTTCACTCGTTTATCACTCTAATATATATTTACTTATCACTGTTAAATCCTGGTCTCTGCTAAGAAACACGTCAAACACCATTACTTCAATATTCTCTGGTTAGTACAACAGAAACAAAGCATTATCTTTCTCAGTTACCGACCTTTTTTGGTCTTAAATGTTTCTGGTAAAAACAATGCTTCACTCGTTTACCACTCTAATATATATTTACTTATCACTGTTAAATCCTGGTCTCTGCTAAGAAACACGTCAAACACCATTACTTCAATATTCTCTGGTTAGTACAACAGAAACAAAGCATTATCTTTCTCAGTTACCGACCTTTTTTGGTCTTAAATGTTTCTGGTAAAAACAATGCTTCACTCGTTTACCACTATAATATATATTTACTTATCACTGTTAAATCCTGGTCTCTGCTAAGAAACACGTCAAACATCATTACTTCAATATTCTCTGGTTAGTACAACAGAAACAAAGCATTATCTTTCTCAGTTACCGACCTTCGTTGGTCTTAAATGTTTCTGATAAAGCAATGCTTCACTCGTTTACCACTCTTAATATATATTTACTTATCACTCTGTTAAATCCTGGTCTCTGCTAAGAAACACGTCAAACACCATTACTTCAATATTCTCTGGTTAGTACAACAGAAACAAAGCATTATCTTTCTCCACAGTTACCGACCTTCGTTGGTCTTAAATGTTTCTGGTAAAGCCATGCTTCACAATGATTTGTTTTCAGAGTGATAAGTAAACTTTGTAATATCATCAAATTTCGCGTAGGTAAGGCAATATTAAAAACTCGATCTTGTATACCTTACAAACATATTTTAACACGTCATCTCATCTTCTACAGAAAATCTTCCCCGAAACCCGCCAAACTAGAAAAACATTACAGTAGGAGCTCTTCTGTCACTATATATAACGGTAAATAAAAAAAAACATCATAGTTAAAACATCATACCTCTTGAATTTGAACACTTTGCACAAACACTTGTATATATTAACATATCATAAACAGCAGAGAAAATACAGAGAGAGGAGTAAAGAACAAAAAGAAAAAAAGATGATACAAAAGGAAAAAGATCAGGAAAGGTTCAGAATGGTTATATCAAGAAAAAAAATGTTAAGAAAGTGAAGGAAAAGAAGAAATGAGAACATCAGTCCAAACAAAACAAGGATAATATGAAAATGAAATAAACAAAAAGACAATGGAAGGAAAAGGAAACCAACACAAACTTTCAAAAATAAACAATTGATAAACAAAACAGCTCTTATAAACATCTTCCAGATATAACATTGCATATATACGATTCCCAAAGGCTTCTACATCTCGATAGATATGGTTAATTATTATTATGAATACAGTAAATGATAGCAGCACTAAAGAAATGCACCATTCACAGCATTATAGATAAGTTATTGAAAAAAATGATAAATATAAAACTTTTAAAATGAGAAAATAAAGGAAACAGTTAATTGTTTCAGGTAATAAGGATGGTTTCTGATTTTTATATTTCATATTTAGGGCTTAATATAGCTGAATTAACAAAGCAAATTAACAGATAGTACACACGCTTCATAATGCATATCTATCCTACAACATGCAAAACCCATATAATCCACTTAGTATCAGCAGCATCACACGTCAGATTTTCCTGTCTCCTAAATGGTAGATTCTTCAAAACGTACACAGGAATACTGTCTCCAAACAAGTATACATCCCATATCCTCAAACACAAGAGAAGAAATGAAAACATCGTAAGATCGCAAAAGACAAGGAGGAGAGAAGTAAAAAAAAAAAATTAAAAAAAAAAAAAAAAATGTAAAATTTAAAAAAGAAAAAAAAATAAATACAGAAAAGATCGGAAAGATAAAAAGAATACCAAAAGAAATGTAACATCTCAAAGAAAGAGTAAATGAAGAGAAAGAAAAATATAAGATCAAGTAAAAGAAACACTTTCAAGGAAAGAAAATGGAAATAGAAACATCAGAAAAGAAGAAAACAAAGGAAGGAGAAAGATAATACCAACATAAATACAAAAATAATTTATATAGATATCAAATAATATAAATCTGAATATATACGATTCTAACCTAACCACAAGTGTTTATATCCAAATAGATGTCTTTAGTATTTTTTCCGCGAAAGCTGTAAATGATAGCAAAACTAAGTAATTATAAATCAATTATGAAATAATTGTGAAATAATCAAATATATTAACAAAACCGTCTTGGGGAAATAAGTAAAGATTTAACGAAGTAAATAACGATGGGTTCAAATCTTATATGTTTTCACCATAAGGATTTTAAACTGGAATACAATATTCTTTGGCACCATATACAGTTTCATTTATCTTAATGTTTGGTAGGCGTTAGGCTTCTCAGAGAATGTTATGTACACTAACACTTTTCATTGCACTTTGCATTAATTTAAAAAGTTTATTAATCCATTCCGAACTTTGCAATATTCCTGATATAAAGCACCATTTTTTCTAAGCCAGAAGAATTTTTTTTTCAGATACTAACATATATACTTCCATTAATTGTTTTTTTCTCAGAATTATATTTCGAATTGTATTTAAGTAACATCGGTATATACTGATATAGACATTTACTGAATTTTTATCCGGTCATTAAAATCTTTCTATTCTTTTTAAAGATAAAAGCAAACAGTTCTTTTTCAAAAAAAGCATATAAATACTTCATTTTAAAATGTGGATTTGCGGAGGAAACAAAAAAAAATTCAATCTCTTCATCTTTTTCTTCATTTTTTTTTCATGAATTGTTTGTAAATGTTGGCCACGTTATCATTTAATGCTAATAGGATCTACAGTGTAAATAAACAGTAAATAATTTTCAAATATTCCTCCTTGTATCTGCCAAGCATGACCGGAGTCAGATGATAGTTTATACTGAAATATTTTAACTGTTATTTTCTGAAATCTGTATAATGTTAAAAGATTAACGAAGTAATTACCATTGTAAATGATAATATTGAGAAAAAATATAACGAGAATTCTGTACATCTTTATGTTTTTAATACTTTCATTCTGATGCAATATTTGTATAATACAACAAATCTATTTATTCACGAGAAATTATGAATTTTATAAAGTCTATTTTCCTGATCTTTCTGTGCAATCATATTTACATACAGTCTATTTGCATATTATTTATTTACATACATGGAATTGTCAATATTTACATAAGTTTACATACAATGTGATCAGTATGATGTGTATACATACAGTGCTCAACCATAACGATATTTCAAAATTTCGTTATGAACAAAATAAATCATTAGCATAGTTTGCTCTCTGTTGTCATTTTTACCTGTAAGACATTTGACACAATGATGATCAACATCAACATAGTGAAACCTCGATATAATGCCCTTGTTTCTTTTTTTACATCACGAACCCTCGTTTTTCCTTATTGACTTGAATTGTCGCTTTCTACGAAACACGGCAATTAGAACAATTGGATACTGCAATCTTTCTTGACAATTCGTAAATAAGGAACCTGCGATATCTTTACAAATCCCTTATAACGCCAAAAATCGGTTGGACAAAAAGTGGCAATATAACGAGGTTTTACATAAATAGTACGCATGAAGTTTACACGCAGTTGGTGAAATGGATATTTTTCAAAGAACAATAAAATTGTTTGAAAAGAAAATAAACAGCTCTTTTGTTCTTAAGTAGTCTAAATTCATAATTTCATGTGCAATTTGTTTCTCAAAGAAACGTTTTTCGAACAACTCGACATACATGCATGTAGTTCGTACATAAACACAATGCAGAAAATACTTTAAGGATAAATTAACAGTTTGTTACGACCTTTGACCTCACATGACTTTCGCATGACTTCGGACGGTCATTACTAGAATTGATCAGGATATCAAGTGGATGACTGCTAAAGCTCACACCCAATATGTTTAAAGTCGAGAAGTCTTAAATGGTTTTGTCGTTTTTTGATATGCCAGTAAGAACATCGGTGTCAAACGCATTTTTCTGCAATATTTCTCATGCAAGTTCAGTTGAATAAAAACAAGAAGCTCACGCTCGAACTTTCCATTTTCAGAAAAAGATAGATAACCTCACTTCATTCTGACAAATCTTAAACAGTTCTTTGTCCAATTGGTTAGTGTGTTTGAAGGCGATGATACAGAGGGCAGCGCTGTGAAGATGTCTCGCATACTGCCTTTAGGTTTTGTTCTACCATGGTGATCTCTGTTTCCTATGGCGGGTAAATAAACACTGGCCTCGCGGGGCTCTCTACCCATTCACAGTCCAAATAAGGATATATGACCTGGCCACGTGGTACAAACTTGAGAAACGTTTCTAGCGTTTGACCATCGCCTTCTGCAAAAAAGGATAGACGGTTGTTTATTTTACCGACAAGTTGCACTTATGAAACACTATGCCCCCGTTTGCAACAAATCAAAATCACGTGGTCAAATATTTTGGTACCACAGGAAAGGTCATGTCAATCGGAACACGATATGAAAGCCCTACCTCTATCGTTCGATAGTTATAGACAAAATTGATGTTGATAACACACAAACAAACAACACAAAAACATCTTGATGATAATTAATCTTAATCAAGGACATTTACGTTAATTCTGTAATTTTTCTGATCAAGTACTTTTAAGTAGCCGTAGCTTAAAACCATGTTAACACTTAACCGCGTTAGATGAATAACTATGTGACCACTCTTGGTATGGAATATTGTAAATATTGTTACTGGTCCAGTGTCGTGGTTTTATTACAAATTTACAATAAATTCCTGCCTTATTAACAGAAATCATGAAACGGACTGTCTTACTCTATTTATCTTATTTCTTTAATGTCAATTTAATTAGTTGTATTAAATCCTCTAATATAGCGAAAAATAGGACATTAGAATTAAAGATCTGTACCAAATTATGGCATCAATAACTTACCGTTTAGTCTGGAAATCTGGTAGTTATAGAACGGATCTTCTGGGAGGGGCGATATATCCACACATAATACCCCATCCTGACCTCCGGGAAGAAGTGACATCGACCTGTTGGCATTTAGCATACGGATTCACTTACACTACCAAAGGGAAGGGCGAACGTATATCATAAATCTGACTGGAAATTCGACCGCGAACCGTCTATAGAGCATCACAGGCAGATTAGATAGTGTGAAAATAGTTTCAGTTGTTAGGTTGTCGCTTGCTCTATTGACGTGGTGACAAAATGAAGTTAAATACAAAGCTAATTAATTACAACAATAAAAAATGTGCTGACGTTGACTGTAATTTTTTTGCAGAAAAAGCTTAAGATTTCGAGTGATGTCGATAGATTACTTTCAACAATATAGCTGGATGCTACTTATTTTTGTATGGACATTCTTTCCATTACATACATGAAGAAGCAATTCATTTTGCAAAACAAAATAAGACGATGATTTTACCTGACAAGATAGAAATTTTTGTCTCTTTTTTCACAACGGAAGTTAATACTACTTCCGTTGGACAAAGTCATGATGAAGTCAGATTTCGTGAAGGTCATATTCCAGCCAAATCTAAGTGAGGTCAACCACGTCCGGCGGAGACCCTTAGCAAATCTGCAACCAGGGACTGAAAAACGGGACCAAAAAAGCGTATCAGTGCTGTTTGTCATAATCATAATTAACACGTCGGGCACATTGGTGTTACTTGGTGTGAGCATTCATAATCAGTCAGATAAGTCATCATAAAAGGTCGAAAAGGGGTCAATATTAACGGAATGTTTATTATCCTGCAAATGTTCGATAGATATATATGTTCAGTCGAATTGAAAGAAAATCATTTCATTCGACGGTTGATAACGTTGAATAATACATTGATATTAGAACATTTCAAACCATTGCTGTAAGATCTAACGTTTGTGTGAACGATGTAACGAAGTCACGTAACAGACGTCATGGAAAGATTGAAACCTTTAATGGAGAGAGAGAGAGAGAGAGAGAGAGAGAGAGAGAGAGAGGGGGACTAATGGGGGATTAATTCTCTCTCTCTCTCTCTCTCTCTCTCTCTCTCTCTCTCTCTCTCTCTCTCTCTCTCTCTGAGATGAAGAAGCCCTATTTCTACCAAAAAAAATTCTTTTAGTGATCTTTCAACCGGAAAGCATATTGTTATTCCTATCGTATTTTTTTAAAATTCAAATTGTAGTCTAAATTCATTATAAGAAATACAAATTGTTATTATAAAGTTACACGAGTTCAACGATATATCTATATGAGGACACAGTAGGAAACACCCCTGTATAGTTGCTTTGTCGGTGTATTTAAAAATAAATATTCGTTTTACGGATCCTTAGTCGGTACTTAATTTCAACTGACAATATAAGATCCGGCTTTCTTGCGACACTTAAGTTTTAAAGAATAATCAATAATATTTACCATGATATAAAGAACACTGAAATCACTGTATGCTTCTATTGATAAAGTATGGAATAGTCTTACCGGTTCTGTGGATAAAAAAGCGGATGTGCTGATTGACTCCTGTACAAGTACTGTCTATGGTTAAATTTGAACCGGAATTCACTAACTTAGGTCCCATCAATTCATGGCCAAAGGTTGAAGCAGCTGGCAAAGAACACAAAATCTAATTATGTCATTGACTGATTGTTGTAACCCGACAAGTATGTACCCCAGTCCGAAAGAAATGTATCCCCAAATGCAAGTTCATTATACTCGTGTTGAGTAACATCCAATACGTGAAATCTACTGTAAATTACTTATATTTCGCGTTGGTTTTATTTTCGCGTTAATACACGTGGAAATTCAATCGCGAATTCAACTCTGTCGCGATTGTTCGTACGAAAATAACTCTGGATGATATCCTTAATGAGTTAATTGCCGATATCGGAGTCTTGAAGAGTCCTGGTCTTTGATAGCTCGTCATTCGCGAAATTGAAGCAATTTCTAGATCAGCGTTCGCGAAAACATGTATTCGCGAATATGACTGAACATATAAGTTCGCGAAATCTAAGTGATTCACAGTATGTATATCTCTATACATTTACAATTACATGTTAAGATACATTTCACGTATTGAATATACAACTCATAATTCCTGATTGAACATGAACATTAAAGCTGTTACTGTTGGTGTGTAATGTAGCAAAAAACACTTGTATATCACACTGAAGATTCGCAATAGTTCACGTTACGTGGTCAGACATCATGTTGAATTCATAACATTGAAGAAATGTCAAAAATCAAAGAATTTTATTGAATATTAGTCTATAAAGTTCTGGATATTTATTTATTTATTTATTTATTATTTCATTTATTATTTCGTTTAAGACTGTTTGAAGTTTTCTTTCCTTTACGACGCGTCTTTCTAAATGATATAGCCGTCTCAACTCCTCATATCAAAAGAATGACCATAGTTGGGTTTTTAAACTTCTTTCCGAAGTGAATTACTTACTTATGAGTCTGACAACTTTGAATTCAGCAGAGGATGGGCGATTGAGAGGAGAGAACCCAAGGCAGACAACTCCATCTTTTCTGTATTCTATGTTTCGTGATCTGAAGTAAAAATCACACGCTCTACAAAGTCGATTGGACATATATTTTTCTTAGTAAACAAATTAATAAGAAGATAAAAAAGAAAATATAAAAGTACATGTATAAAGGTTTTACAGCATCGTTCATATATTTTTTCTTTCGGTACCTTTCACTTGCTAGCTGCGTTCATCATTCCACTAATGACTTTCGGAACACTACATCATTTGACAAAGTGAAAATCGAGAGGTGTCAAAAACCAGCTGATAATTCAATAAGTATTAAATTAACAAAATTATCTAAAAAATAAACACGAGAATCTATGCATTGTCACTGAACTTCAAACAAGTAATATAAAGTTTCAAACTATCATACCTGAGAAGATATGTGTTATTTCCCTTAGCTTCGAGACACTTGTACCTCAACACGCGGCCAGGCTCCTTAAATACCACACTTTTCTTACGAATCCTCAGCTTATTTCGCGAGCTGTCGGAGAGAACCCACCGGTCTCGGAGCTCTGAGGATATTTTACACGTCGACATCTGGGCCAGAATATCTAAAACGAAGGGCGATAAGAATATCAAAAATGAACGTGCAGTTTTTCCTATTTGTACATAAAGCTGATTTATTAGATAAGGTTGCTGACAGGGCGACTTTCTTGCTCCTGAAATATTTCAGTATTATATTCTGTTATGCTGATACATTTGTTACTAGTGTAAGCAGTAAGAATACGAGAAGTATAAATTCAGAAAATATTCAAAATAGTCGAACTTTACATCATGTGATGGTGACAGGAATTAGATAAATGATAGTAAATTAATGTGAAACTTGTTTCAATTCAGCATTGTAATCTCCATCTTTAAACCATGCAAATATGAAATCGATAACTAATGTTCTTTCTGGAGTTAGATGTACCAATGGAATATTTGGCCTTGTTGAATACCCACCTGCACACACATCTCCGAACACCGCTACCAAAACACACAGCCAAAATGTTACGTTCATCTGTGAACAAACAAAAAAGGCAAATGTGAAAAAAAATTGAAAGGTTGATTTGTTGTAAGATATGAACTGGTAATTCTAAACATTACCAGGGACGTATAGTTTAGGACGTAAAAGCTAATTCTAGAAAAATGAATTTCAAAACATGTAAGAGAAATCATCCGGAAGTTCATTAACCTATGGACACGGGCTATTTTTTGCAATATCATAACTTGGGAGATAGTGATTTTTAACAATCTCGCCGATAAGTTTGCTTTTGAATCATTCACTTGATTCATTATGCTTATTGGAATAACATCGAGAAAAAACAGAAACCTTAAAAATTTTATTGATAAAGAAACAAATGCCCCTTCCATGACTTAGGTTAGAAAAAATAGTGTTCGGAAAACCTGAAATTTGAACCATCAAAAACAGTGTTTTAGTTTCAAATATAACCATTTATTCGAAGTTTTAGGACTGTTGTAACTAGCTCAACCAATGCGCTGCTGAGCCGCTGTTTCGTACGATTAAAGTCCTTACCATATTAAGATTTGGTACACCATTGTGCCATTTGGATGGTTTAATTTATGGTTCGTGACAGATGAAAGAAATCTACAGGTATATGGGTTCATGAAAATGTCTGTGGGAGGATAAAGCTAAGTGTGAATTGTCAGGGGTTTTTGCACAGGTAGAAGATTAGTTTCGCATGTACACTTCCGCTTGTTGACTCATAAAGGCGATGACAGTCCGAGATGCAATATTACTTACTAAATTATGCCATTTGTAGCCTTTGTCGGGTATGTTTATATGTATCTAGAGAGCTGTGCTGAACTTAATATACTGATGTAATTAGCTTAAATGCTAATTAACAAAATAGATTCGTGCGTGATTGATGAGTGATTCTATCGATCGCAGTGACAATAACCGAACACGCCATCACGTCAGAATGTTGTCTGTATATTTGATGTAGGTATATGTGATTAACGGATTTTCCCCAACAGTTCAAACTTAGGATGTTTTACTTGAAAAAAAAAGAGGAAAAATATTTCTCATGGAAAGCATGAAATAGACTTATCTTTATTACTTTTAATTTTCAATGTTACGATTTTGTTCATACTTTTGACATTCGAAGAATTCAGATAGGAAATTCATGTCTGACAGATCGAAATAAGACACAAATCTGTTGAAATACCAGTGTGTATGAACTGAATGAGAAAAAAAAATCGATAGCTGTTGTAAAATGATGGCGGTAGATAAAGTTCTGGTTTTGTGCATTTGTAAACATCGACCTGATGCAAAAAACACAGAAGTAAAGCACAAAGTGGTAATGTATTTCACATTAGTCGCCTCGTTTCCGAACGTGTGTTTAGGGAATTTATTATCCATTTCTCAGATACCATATGTGCAGCAGACGAAACAAACGATTTTACGGGAGTTCTGAAGACACACACGAGGCCACCAGTGAAAACAATGCAAAACTAGTAAGTTTGTAAGAGGTTTTATGCAATTAAATTAAAACCCAATAAAATTCAGTGACGTGAATCAGATTACTACATTGCATGGCAACGTGGTGGGCTTTGTGTCTCAATTTCTGTGTTGTGTGTCTACATTGTACATTATATTCCCTTCAATTTTTACTGTCCATTTGGATCGATCTCATTAGGGCTAAAATGACATGCCGAAAATAAACAAACCCTTGCTCAACACGTGTGTAACATGTACAAAACATACCTTTGTGTTGTTTGTCATAAAACTAGACCTCGGGCATGCAAATCGAATGACCTGACTCTTCACATAATTCCTAATTCACAGGAAGTGTAGAGAAATCTGTTTCCTGACCTCAAATCGCCAGGTTGTCGGTGTGGTGTAGATATATAGGAATGTTATAAACCGGAAGTAACAATTTACAAAACTACTTATATACGTCACGTGACCTTTAAGTTGGCTCTTCAATCCGACAAAATGTCGCATAATAGAACCATTGAGACAGACACACTACAATTTTATTTTTTGGGCTGTGTAGTTAGACTTGAAATTACCCCTAAGTACACCAATCAAAAAGGTCAAAGGTCACAATTGTGCGCATATCGTGTTCACAATGAGTATCTATATAGTTGCACCCAAATTTGTAGTATTTCTGCGGTTTCTGGTGATAAGTCTGAAGTTGTATACCTCTCATAACAATCCGCTCACAAAAGGAATGTTGTTTCCTATTTTTAAATCCTAGTCACGTATGTTGATTTTCCACGCTACATCCTCTCTTCGTTGAATTATACGATAACTGGAATATAGATAATCATCACCGATATAGACTTCGGGATAGCATCTTGATGACAGCGCTGACATATAGGTATGAGGGTATCACTGCTTGTTCTTGGTGTTTTCCAAATAACGCTGTTTTTGCCTGGTAAGTTGATTTTATCATACATATCGTTAGAATTATTCAAATACAAAAAAAAATTTTTTTCAGTATTCGTCATTTGTTTCTGAAAGAATAGACAAAGGCTTCTAGTGTTGTGTGCTTAGTACAACGCTGTCTGCTAGTGAAATATTAGTTTTATCGTTCATATAAATGTTTTTTCAAAGAGCAATGTCTGGAGAATATATATAAATTGAAAAAAACACAGACAAGAAAAAAAAATAAAAGAAAATTTGAGCCGTACAAAAATCTGCCTTGCGGGTTTTGGTCTCTTATAATTGTGGGTTACCGATGGTAGTGATGACGTCAAGAGGACGAGAGGACGAAAGGTAATCTCCGTTATGGTCACTATATACCATTTCATCATTATACTTATTTTTTTGTCAGAAGATTGTTTGTTCAGTTTGTGAGAGCAGATCGGTGCTATATAATAATGTTACATAGAACTATTTCTAAGGCATATATATTTATTGTGTAAAACAGGTTAGAAATTACGGAATTTCGTTATGAATCACACAAATATGAAACATAGTAGCAGAATTTAAGATTTTGGGAGTCTCTCATCTCAAATGCCATTAATAATGATGGAATAATTCGTGAATTTAACATTATTAGCTGTTTTTGTCAATATATGAAATATTAAGTGATACATATACCTAAAATCTATCATTTGTTTGATACACACGAAAACTCTTTGAGAACCCGTATGACAAGAGACAGTGAAATAAGCGAGGAGATGCGAAAAGAAAAGTTTGCAAGTTTTGAAAAGTGTGTGGTATTTTTTAGTAGAGTTTGTTCATTGTAGGAGAGACCGATTTACAAGAAAAGTATTAAACTCTCTCTCTCTCTCTCTCTCTCTCTCTCTCTCTCTCTCTCTCTCTCTCTCTTTTCGCATAATAATTGTATTTTAACATGTCGTCTTGTCTTGTTAATATGCATTTTGTCAAACTTTACAGGAAATAAAATAATATAAGTTAGAAAACTTGTGCCCAATCCTACCTGTATATTTGATACCAACAAAATATGTTTAAATCAAAACTGTAAAGGTTATTTTAAACTGCTCGTTTGTTAACTAAATTTTGCAAATGGCCGAGGTCACGTGACGTAACTTGGTGACCCGGATCTTAACCCCATTGCGGCTCCTACCTAGACCAAGTCGGCTTTCTGTTCAGAAAAATAAATCTAGTATTCAAATCTCGCAAAAAAGTAATTACATATTAGTTTAATGTACATTACATTGTAATAATCGATGATTACTTAAAACAAATGACTTTAAATACTTTGGAAATCACGCGGTATTGATATCTTCCGGCTTCATCAACAAAGTTTTTAAGCGGAGACCGAGTCAAAATATGTAACAATGAATATTTGTGGGAACAAATGTTTGAAGTCGTTTTTTCCGGCCATGGAGAGGCAACACATGTTTGCTTACAACGACTTGCTTTAATTAAAAGGCGTTTTTTTATCGTAGGGCAAAATATTTGACAGCATATTTGTTTACGTCTCATTTAAAGCATTAACAAGACGTTAGCATCAAGAGATTATGAAATCATTCACTTCCGGTCCTCTCGATAATATATACTAAGTATACATATCCACGAGGAATATTTTGAGAAATATATAAATGTGGTTACATTTTTGTGTTATAATGATGTAGTATTTTTTCAATATGCTTGTGCTAAAATTGAGTAATTTCTATTGTAAACAGGTGCAAGTAGTAATTGTCCCTTACCAAGGATAAAAAATGGTTACACCAGGAAAAAACCGGGGAACAGAGTAGCGTTTTTCTGTTTGAGTGGTTATAGTAGATATGGACCGAGGACTTCCGAATGTGAGGGTACCAATTGGAAAAGCCAACCCCCTATCTGTGTCGGTAAGAAATTATGGATAGCTACGTTGCCATTAAGATCATGTTAACTGTCTAATTACAGAGAAACTGTACCCTGTGTAAACAGACATATAATCTGAAATTCTCACATAGACCCGAACTATGAAAATTAATCAACAGGTTAGTAAGTGACAGGGAAAGCCAACTCAATGTGGAAAGTGATAAATGGAGCGGACTTGGTTCAGACGAACGGAAAGAATGGCTGTGTTCCCACTAGGAAGTAGCCCATAAAGATTTGAAACTCGAAGTTAAAGTCACTTTACTCTTCTAACCACTTTAAATGAATATACGGGTATTTTTTACATTGTCCATCAGACAAAATTGTGATTATATTTGAATTTCTGCATGCATTTTCGATATCCCCATGCTGTGTTTTATTTGCAATATCACGTCATACAAAATAAACTTTTACCATGTCCACGCTTGTTTCACCAAAGTTCTTCATATATATTAGTGTGACCAGCTGAAAATTACAAAATTGACTATTTCTGTAGTTCGAATTAAGAAGTGAAGGGGGAAATCGACATGTAACCGATTCTCCAGTAATTTAAACATCCGTTATTTCCAGTGGTACTTACTATCAGCTCTTTGTTAGGATAATAAATTAAAAAATAATTCAAATTATGACATTTCAGTGTGATAGCACTTCCCTAGTATTTACAGTAAGTAGATTTCCCTAAAAAAAACTACTGTTTAGAAACCACAACAAAAACCTGCAATTGATCTGATGTTGAACAATTCGCGCAATTTTCTATATACGATTCTAAATCATTTTCATCTTTCTAATCAACAAGTTTATAAAACAAGGTAGGTACAACGCATGCGCATTACTTCATTACATCTTCGAGTGTTGTGTCTGTGGTATAGTCAAATGATAATGACAGAAACTATGTTTTTGTTATTGTAAACAAGCCATCAAAAACATTTTCATGTGCATGTAAACAATATATATATATATTAACGCCAAATTGTTTATCTCGAACACAGCACCTGGATGTCCAAGTTTGCCGACCAATCCGAGGAGAGATAGGGATTTTATCCACAACGAGGCTGTTGTAATGTTTATTTGTTTGGACCCATTTGTACTTGTTGGCAAGGCAACGGCATATTGTGATGGCAAGATATGGAGTTCTCCAGCCCCTGAATGTCAAAGTATGTTATTTGTACCAGAATAATATTTTTATTTCAAATTTGTTGAAATTGTTATGCTGAATTGATCAAGACATTATACTCTTTCTGGGAAGGTAGTGAAATATTGTATATAACTATCTATCTTAGTTCGCAATAAGTGACAGTGAGTATTGTCCATGGTCTTTGATTCTTACGCACATTTTGAGCCTTCATATGCATACCTTTATTGTTTCTGATAAAAATGATACACTTAAAATTGAATTCATCAAATGCACTTTTCTTCATGAAACGGGGTATTGCATTTTCAAAAAGTTGAGTTTGTTGTCAGTCTGTTACCGCAAGCTTCCATCTGATTTCTTTTTTCATGGTAAACTTAGATGTCATAGGAAATCATCTCGTGCTCGCGTTCTTGTCAATTTAAAATTTAGATAGGACACCAGTGTAAGATTCTGTTTATCACGTAACTCATATTGATATCTAAAGAAGCGAAATGCCAAATAGGACAACAGACCTTCAGATCGCGCACATCAATGACCAGGTTTAGGACACAACATAGCCGAATTGACTTCTGTAACACACCATCTCGTCACACTATTTTCCACCTTTGTGTACATTTGATTACAAGACAGTCGAGAAGTCCTAAATGTCGATTCATTACACTGTTCACGCCATTGCTAGTTCGCTTCTCATTGGCCATTCGCCATTATAGCCATTGAAACATCAAACAGAAATATCTTACTGGTAGTGATAAATTTTCACAATACGAGGGTGTATTTACAATTGTGTAAAATATGTTTCAGACGAGTTGGCATTGATCATAAATAGAGACACATTTATAAACACATGCCTAAGTAATTAATATGAATTCTATCTCAATTTTCGAGCTTATGGAAATTTTGAAAGAAATTTCGCTTCTATAGATCCAGAAGAAATTGAAAATTGTGATTTTGAGGACGGGGAATTTTGTGGTTGGGAACAAGACAAATCGGATGATTTTGATTGGTCCCGGCATAGTGGCGAAACCACTACAGGAAGGACGGGACCGGAAACCGATCATACTCTCGGACCGACGAGACTTGGCGGTAATTTGACTTTTCAAAGTGTTTTGTTTGTTTGTTTTTGTTCATAGCAAAGCCAAATTCCAATTCAAAATCATTAAAAAGAATGAATTAACCCCCATCTAGTGTCATTAAAATCTATATAATAAAGTCTTTGTTGTCAGTAGTAATTCTTGAAAATTGTATGTTCTGCCATTTTCTTTGTCCGGTGACCTTGTCATCAGACAAGTTTCACTGGTTTTCTAATTATTTCATCTACCATCCGTCTCTCTCTCTTCTATTTCTAATATTTGCCCTCCTTCCTCAACCTCCCCCCAAATTATATGATGTTAAATATATATTGATGTTGGCATTTATTATTATTATTATTGATGATGATGATGATGATGATGATGATGATGATGATGATGATGATGATGATGATGATGATGATGATGCCTTAATAATGATGATTAATGAAATGATAATATATCAATTTATCTCTCTGTGTGTATATGGAGGTGTATGAGTGTGTATCTTATCTAAAATATACGTATACATCTTGCAAAAGTGAAATTTAAAAATTGCCTGATGAAAATGATTTCTACATAATTGATCATATCCGCACAAAAGAGAGTTCCCGTGGGAGTATGACACATCTTTAATTTACAGATCATATCGTAGGTCACTACATCTATATAGAGAGTTCCGCCCCGAGGATTGAAGGGGATGTAGCTCGCCTCCTCTCGCCTGTGTACCCAGCATCCAAAAGTGGAAGGTGCTTCCGGTTCTGGTATCACATGAAAGGCCCGGATGGTGAAAACCGTAAGATTATTGCACTTAATATACAAACATTTATTCGAATCGATGTTCAGTTTGTAACGTTTCAAATTTGATTTCATCCAATCCAACAACTTTGATTATGTTATTAAGGTGTTTGTTATTCAGGAAGTGATATATAAATATTGATCACGCGGGATCCTAATATTTACATTTCCGGTGTGTATCCTCTATATAGACCTACCAACGAAATTGACGTTTACACTTCGGTAAATCTTACGCGCGTCATTGAAAATATCTGTTTAAAAAATGCAGTTTACACACCAGTAAACAACAAAAAAATTAAAATTATTTCTTAAATAGAGGGGAACATTTTCATCACAGGATGAAGTGAATGTCATTGCGACTGATATATGTCATTATGTCTTTTCGCTAATCTGTTGCCTTTGAAAAGACTCGAAAAAATCGAAATAACGCAAAAGCAACTTACACAACAAAGCGAAAAGACTAAAAACCGTTTAACCGGGGTAAATGACTTTATCCTAACTTTACAATTTGGCGTCTTTTCGGTTTTTTTTTTTTTTTTTTTTAGGGTGGTTCGGGGGCGGGGACTTAATTCTAAGAAATTAAATGAAAATGTACTCTTATTTGAAAATATTTGATCAGATGTGGGCTCACTGACTGTAAGTATCCGGCTGTTTGATGAATTACAAGCTGCTGAGGACCATGTCCTGTTCACTGTAAAGGAGAATCAAGGGCCTGATTGGAACGTGGGGCGGGTGTTCGTCTACAAAACGAACGCGCCTTTCAGAGTGAGTTTAACGACCCAATTGTTCAGTTGAAGGGATAATATCAGTATATGTGGCCATAATTCTCTGTGTATCTAGGGATGGAAGCTAAAATGAGGATTGCTATAAAAAATTTAATGGTTTTTTTTGCTCAAATGGGATATTTTTGTGTATTATTCTAATATATATATAATATTGATTTCTTAATGATATCGTCTCTGAAGTAGTATATGTATTGTGTAGGAGTTTTGTTTCGTATCGTTGAATTATTTACAAAATTACAAAAAAAAAAAAAACACATACACGCCACCACACACACACCCTCACAAACCCTCACACACACACACACACACACACACACACACACACACACACACACACACACACACACACACACACACACACACACACACACACACACACACACACACACACACACACACACACACACACACACACACACACACACACACACACACACACACACACACACACACACACACACACACACACACACACACACACACACACACACACACACACACACACACACACACACGCACGCACGCACGCACACACACACACACACACACACACACACACACACAGTGTAAGATGACGCTTTCAGTGTGCGTTTACATTTTCCATGAATTATGTATAATCGTTACAAAAGCTCATCCTGGACTTAATTATCTGTTAGTAGCGGGTCACGTGTAGTTATATGAAATATAAAAAAGTTCATTTTAACATTTTACTACGATTCAATAATAATTTTAAAAAAAGGTTAATAGAAAAAGAAAAGGTAATACATACATCTACGGTTCTTTTCACTCGCAAATTAAAAACTAAGCTTCCTTGTCCTTGTGTATTACTTCTTTTTTATAATCTGTAGTCTTTTATCGAGCGACGACCGGAAATATAGAGTAAAATCCAATTTGCATATTCAAATAACTTATCTAAATATGTTGTACAATTTTGACATAGTGACGTTTGAAATGCCCCCTTTTGAGACAGACTCTCACCCACCGTCCTCCCTTAAGTATTTTTCTCATATTGGTCTCATGGGATCGTCTATGTGGGTGTAGCGTCATTAGCATACACGGTGCTGATTCACTTAAAATTCAATGCAACTTATAAAAGCAACCTATCGAAAGGTATTCACATTTTAAATACCAGCTACGAAGCAATATTTTCGCAAAAAAATTAAAAGGAAAAGCTGAAATAAGGGGAGATTTTGAAGCTAATGGGTTCTGGTGTAGTGAATCTGTTTTATATACGTTCAATATACGCTACCTTTCTCATGATACACAATGATATCATTTAAACATAGTTAAAAACAATTAGTTGAACGAGCGTGGAAACCGAATTTGATTGTCACAATTTGATTCCGTTAGTATTCTTAAAGTGGCGTATTTTGAAATGAATTGTTTGAAACACCGCGTCTAAGATTTTTTCCTGGTGTATATATAGAATATAAAAGCAGGATTTCAACACGTCTTCAAAACGAAACCAAGTGTAATTTTCCTGGCAAACTTGGGTGGTCACATGAACAAAGCTCTCAAAGGTAGTGTTCTCTTTGTCCCTATATTCCTAATCACCATTAAAATATCGAACGTGCTAAGTCCGCCTGCTGAATTTCGATTCACTCTTGAGGTTTTGGTGTAGTTTGTAAAGCTTTGTTTTAGTCCGTGTTATTTATCAATTTATTTCCGTTCTTTACTGTGCATGATGTTAATCTATATGTATGGTTCCAATAGGCTTTTTTAAAATCCGTTTATTGAATTTTTAATTAGTTAGCGAAAATTGCACCCGGTCGATATGTGGTATGATCTAAGGACACTAAGTACGGGTGTCATTCACATTAGATTAAGAAAACATATCTAATATAACTTAGAAAAATTGATGACATCACGACAGTATTTGTTCTCCTAAGACTGAGCACATTCTGTTTTTGTATTTGTGTACATCGGAAAAATCGAATATTTCCATAACACCACCCCCCCTCACACACACACACATATGCACGCACATATGCACGCACACAACACATATATATGTAACGCGGAAATCATTAGACGACTGTAACATTTTAGTTGCCATATTTTGGTATTGATTCAGCTGTAAACGGCGATACAATTGCTGAGTTCAATGTTGTATTTGCAAAGAATTACTGTGTTTTTGTGTGGTTTTTTTTTAGATTGTGTTAACGGCGACACGACAGAGGAGCTACATCAGCGACATAGCGGTGGATGACATCAGTCTATACAATTGTCAAGGTAACAAATTATAATAAACTTACTGTTTTCCCTAGTTATAGTCAAAAATATAATGACACTTTTTTTGTTGTTGTTTTTTTTGTTTTTTTGTTTTGTTTTGTTTATAGACTAATTGCAATCAAAAATGTGCACGCTTTCATTTGTCAATTCCTAATGACTGATACACATGTAGCGGGATTTACACACGGAAAAGAAAAATCCATATTTTTAAAAAAATGAAAAACGCTCTTATTTCAATCAGATCACTCATTTCACTTGGTTCCTTCTAACAAGGTACATAGAACAAAATTAGTGATCTACGGACGTTAATGATATCTATGTAACTGATACTCGATTTGCGTATTGGCAATAAAACATGTTTAACCTAATAGATCAGATCTGTATTAGACTGTGAAAATAAGCAAGCCATATATGACTTTGACGAATGAACATTTTCGAGCTAGTAGAAAGGACATGAAAATCATCTTGCTAATTAATGTCTTATATGTCTACCCTTCCGGAAAACATGGTCTGATTCTCAGCGTCCTTTCTCAGCATGTCTTCGTTTAGTTCAAATATGGTTTGAGTCATTCAGTTTGGGTTCGAATTCAGTTATTTTGTTCATTTGTCATGTGATGTGTACGATTGTTGAGACAGGAAAATTAAATGCATGCGCAAATCTTCTTTCTTTGAGTATACTTTTTCATGTTCAGCTGGCTTTGATCTTGTCGGCTTTTTAGATGTGCAGGAACTTAAAACAGTTTTTTTGCATACATTTATCACATTCAATTTTCATTTTGTTATAAGGGGAGGTAACCCAATTTTGATAACATTCCTTGTAATATCCCCTTCATATGTAAGTTGTTTCAAACTCACGTGTTGCTTTAAATTTTACCGTAAGCACGTCATACAATGTAATTTTTTATGTATACTATGAAAAAATGTTATTTACAAGTTCCGAATTTGCTTACAACAAAATTAGATTATTTCAAACCGACAAATAAATGTGGTGTTGTAATACGAAAGTTTACGTTATTGAATTAATAATTTTTTAAGGTATGGTAACAACCACCAAATCACCATCGACGGAAATTACGTCACAAGCAACGGAAATAGAAACAACAGAACTAGCCACAGTTGACGAGACAACATCTGCTGAAGAGATGACAACCAGAACCGGATATGACGTCACCAGTGTACAATCTCAATCAGTATCTGTTTCATCTGCATTGTTAAGCATAATGTCGTCAAGTGTAAACCCCATTACTTCATCAAGAACTTCGTCCCTTTTCAGTACTAGAAATGACGTCACTACCTTATCAACACCTTTTTCGTCATCATTTAATGTTACAGAAAATGTTGATTTGATAACTACCCAACCCAACACTGAATCTACCGAGCATAGCACAATTTTCACTCCAACTACGAACGAGGAAGTCGATATTGGGAAAAGTTTGATCAAACCGGAACAAAATACAACATCTAATGATTCACAAACGCACAAATACACGCCAAAATCAGGCAACAGAAATTATGTATTTCAAAACGAGGGCGTCATCCATTCCGTTTCGTTCGTGGTATCTCTTGCCGCTGGAATAGCTGTTTTCGTCATCGGTGCTTTAATCGTCGCATTTATCGTCCACCGAATGAAAAAGCAAACAAAACATTACAAAGACGATGATTTTGAAACTATGCATACAGCAACTTATAGAAAAAAGTCGACCGAAGGTCTGATACTGTAGTTTATAAAACAAGTAGTGTAGGCTTATAACAAGTCTATATTCTTCGTCTTTCGTACGGTCAATCCGTAGTTCAAGAGTTTTTTTTACTTTTGTTTTCTGACTTTCGCCATGAAAACGATAGGTCTGTGCTAAAGTTACATCAACTGAACTGTTTGTTTACTGCCGAACAGCTTCCAAGCAACAATGCAACATATTAAATTCAACTTGAGAGAAATGTACTTCATTAGAAATGGCAAAAAGTGCGTTGTGTTGAACAATCGAAATCGATTACTAGATTTCTAGTAAGCCTCGTTTTGACTTTATAAAAACCTACATCGCAGACTTTGACATTCAGATTCCCTGTTGGTATATCATGCAAACGATACATATACTAGACTTTGTTTTCACACTTCAGAAATGCAAGGGTTCTCGCTCCTGAAAACAACCCTGAAAGATTCCTCGGCTAATGTAATTATGGTGGTTAGTCATATACCGAAAGTACTAGGTATATGTACATACAACCCGAGGTTGATATACATGATTAAGTTGTAATGATTACTAAGTATGCTATAGTGTAGACATGACCAGACTTTGAAAACTGTTATAGTATTGGCTGTACAGAGAAATGTGTCAGGGAAAATGATAAAGTTTCAACTGGCTCATTGTTACAATTTACATTGTAATTTTAATTAGAGGTATTTTTTCTGTACTTGTGTTTAGAACGTCAAACTTTTCATTACGTTTCAAGATATCGATCTTTTAATTCAAACTGAAACAGGATGTTCTACTCCTGACACCCAAAGCAATCTCCTTGTATCTCCGTAATATTACTGATTAGAAATATGAAAAAAGTAAACGTTAAGACTTCACAAACACCTTTGTTTAGAGATTTTCGGATTCCTACATTATAGCTTATGACTTAAAAATCGATCCTCCTCCTCAACGTTGTGGAAGAGAAGACTTTATCCTTATATGGGAGGAAGAAAGGAAGAAAAAATTGAAAGAAAGAAAGAACTTGAAGAAAGAAAGAAAGAAAGAAAGAAAGAAAGAAAGAAAGAAAGAAAAAGAGTAGTAAGAAAAGAAAGAATGAAAAACACAATCACAGTTTACGTATATTAAACTTGTTTTCCTTATTAGATGAATATAAGACATGTGTAGTACGATAGTGTTTTTGCAGCATAAGTTTAGTTCAGTGATTTTTGTATATGTGAGTTATCTCCCTTCTTTGCCACATTGGTTGTAAGTATTCCATACCATTCTATGAATCATGTCACTACACGGCTCTCGTAACAACAAGCAATGAAAAACACAGCCTTGTAGCTCGCCGAAATTTAGCAAAATTTAAAAGTATACACTTCCGGCCAGTGATATCATTCTAAACGCTAAAATGGAAGTTGAGACTTCAAATCAAACAGACGTTAACAGAATTGTGCAGAACAAAGGACAAGTCTGTAAATTTAAGAATGGTACAATTTATATCAAATTGGAAACAAAGACAGGCAGGTCACTATTGCTGTGAAAATATTGGTTGAAGAAACTTGAGCCAGATATTTCTCTCCATCCCAGCACTTTTCGCTGCAGTCCAAGCGAAGAAATTTCATCTTCAGAAACCCTCCTGAGTTACGCACAACGAACTATTAAGATACGGCTGTCTACTATGAACCCAGAAGTCACATTGATATATCTATATATATGAGTGAGCGTGAATTGTCCCGTGATCTACATGTTGTGTGATTGCCTGTATTCCTGTTGTTTGTGTTGAATAAAACGAACTATTAACAAAAAAAAAGAAAATAAAAAAAATGTTTTTACAAGAAATGATTCAAACAGAATAGTTTTGTTATGTAGATTGCCAGGATATTATCTACACATTCATTATTTCAAATTTAAAAGATTATCATCTTGCAATTTTGGTAGTCAAAATCGATACTAAAGTTCTAAATGTTTTTTTTTTCACATGACAAATGTTTGTTTGTCAGTAAGATATCTATATCTACCATGTCCCCATTAAGTTAGTTGAGGGTATTGTCCCGAATAAAGTTTAACTCAAAGTCCATTGCTTAGGAGAGGATGACATTCAGTCGTCAGCATACAATGAAATTTCCTCACCCTACTAAATATATCACAAATGTGCATTATGATATACCAGGGTGTTTTAAGTAGGCTTTATACACAACGTGCTGTACAGCAAATTGTGAATGTCACGTGGTAAAGCTTAACAATTGTACAAGATCAAGCGTCGGTAGAACACTGACGTTCGTTGGAGAGACAACGCCTTGAAATAGTCATAGAGACGAGAAAAAAAAAAAGAAAAAAAAAACACACAAGTCCATGGGATTCAGTTACTTTTATTTGGTTCTATCCAAATATTTCATGAGTGTTGTAATGCCTTTGTAATGAAATATTATCATATTGTGGGATGGGAGATAAAATTATTCGAATAGATACACGAGGGTTTTGAAATATTTGATATATGCACGGACTGCGGCAAGACAAACACTTCTATCACCCGGTTATTTCGTTTCATAATAATACATTCTTTTCCTGAAAAGTTCAATGCGAATATATCTTTCTCGCAAAACGCCTTAGTGTTCGGCATTTGTGTACTAAAGACATATTTTCCCTTCTTTTAGCGCGCAGTCTCACATAAACAGCGACGTTTAGAAAACATAACCGTCTCTTGTGTACATAAACATAGCATGTACGCTGTAATTTAAAGATCAAGGATAAAAATGGACTGCAAACCCAATGTTTACTATATGTTGGGGAGCAATTCATGTTGACAAAGGGTTGGGTAGTGCTGATTAATTGCTTGGGGTTTTTTATTTATCTCTTTCTTTTTTCTATAAAATTGGTCTCAGACTGCAGACATTTTGTGATTTACGAAATCAAGCCCTCTTGATAAATTCCCGATAGAAAAACATAAGAAAGTTTAATCTCTATCATTATATTTGCCTCAGTGACATAAATTGATGTCAAATTTGATTTTCGCTGGCCTTCAAATGGGTATTACCATACATTAATGTCCACATATCTATCTATTTAAACAGAGATGTACAATAAATTCTAAGTTCGCATTCTTGAACATCTGCCTTTCAGATAAATTGGAAAACAATTCAAATCAGCAAAAAATAAATTATTAGAAAATGCACCTTTAAAGAAAAGAAAATGTTTTTGTGGCACACATGTTCCGAACACCAAGCATATTGTGAGACTGTGCTGAAAAGTATTTTAACTGTAATATTTTGAAACAAAACAATTGTTTGTTTGAAAAGTGTTTGTCTTGCTGCAGTCCGTTAAAACATTTTTTTAAATCCTTGTGTATCCATTCAAAACCTTTTTTCCAAGATATATCGTCAATATGAATTGCCCCATGTCAACACAACATTCATGCACTTTCTTCCGCCACACCCCCCTCCCAATCCCCAGCCCCGACTCCCCAAATATTGGCTAAAACACTTTGCGCATGCTAAGGGATTGGACGATACGCCGGGAAACAAAATTTGATCGAAATTATTTAAATTTGTACAATTAGCCAGGTTATAGACAGAAAGCAATCGGCCAATCAGAAAATGAAGTACCTAATTAATTATTCATGAACGTCAACGAACGATGTCGGTAGACTCGTCCGCCGAAAGTCCACCAGGCCGAAAGGCCGTAATAGTGGACGTAACACCCGTTACATAAATAAATAGCGTCGGTAATGGAGTTCAGGTTGTAGGATAGAAAGATAATACTTCAATCCAAATTTGATCGTCATTCATTCACATTTATCGAAGTTATCACTCTGGAACCATCTGGCCTGACAAAATGAAGAACATTTCTTCCTAATTAATTATGCACAAATGTCGACGAAGTCGTCGGTACTCAGCAAATGATGGCTCGTGAGAAATCAACTCGCATGTAGATCCAACTGTACTGAAATTTGCAGGTAGTGAAATCATATCAGAAATGTCAACACAAATCGGACCTGTTTAATTTTGGCGTTATTTATTTATTTATTTATTTATTTAACGGGTATTACGTCCACTATTTTTGGCGCTCTTGTCGGGAAATTTTATGCGAAGTAGGGTTCAGGATTAATCAACTCCAGGAGTGTGTTAATTTCGATATGAGATGTAACTGTTGACCTATGGCAGAATATCGGATAATCGGAACAACATGTGACAAGGACCTTGACCATTTCCTTACGTAACCTATCAAACACCTACTGAGAGTCCGCTTGGGCGCCGTTCTGGCAAAAACGAGGGCGCGTAAATTACCATGGCAACGGCACCGTGCTCTTTATATTCCTACATATGAGCAATTAATTCGTAATTTGCCATTTGACACCTGTCATTGATAAAAGCATGTGAATATAATTGTAAATGGTGATGGAAAGTTACACATTATGTTTTATATACGTCTCTGGGTAAGCAACAGAGAGAGTTTTTTTTCTAGTTTTGCTTTTGAGTTTGTGTATTCTCATCAAGATGAATACATTTTGAAACTTTGAAGCTATTGAAAGTTTTGTTTTTGTTTGTTTGAAATAATTCTTAGTGTCTCGACGATAACGTGCATCAATCTTTAAAAGAATAATTTGAAATGTTACAAATATTCAACCAGTTGATATCCGCCCATCCAGCCCTTTACGAAATGTTACAAAATCCAGCAAATGCATTGAATAACCAAATGCTTCTTGCAAAGTATGTTTAAACGGTTGCTATGAAAGCTATTCTGTAATAAATGCGCATGACCCTATGATTTCATTCTCAGTTTGAGGCTATCAAGCTTGTTTTCGTCCTGTTGATGGGGGTCACGTGAGTCCTTGGTGAAGTCATACTTTAAAGTGTACATATCCTGCACACCAGGTTAAGGAAACAAATACGATCCTAGGCTCAGATTATGTTTTTTGTTTTTTATCAACAATATTTGTAATTTATTTTGTTTAAGAAAACAGTAACTTCTTTGATACAGAAATTGAAAATATTGTGTCGAAGGAAACAAAGTCTTAGTGGTTACAACATACAGTTGTGTGGAGTTTGCAGACTGTCACGGAAAAGAGACATGGAGAGAACATGGGCCTTGATCGCAGTGGCTGTTACATTCACCATCACCGCCCCGGAATGTATGTATATACTTATAGTATTGTTCATTACATTTGACTGAAACACATTTTATTTGTATCAAGCATATATACATAAGGGATAGAGCACACATTTTCTAACTTATATCAAACTCTGTAAAGTTTTACAATATGAAAATGTCAAACTTCAATGTGACCTTAGAAGCACGTGTTCGATCCAGTGCAGAATTTGAATATGTATTTTACATTCTTTTTAAAGGTGTACCCCGAATGAAAATATAAATTAATATATTATCATTATTTATGATGCAAATTCAAAAAAATTGAAAACCGCATCAAAATCGACCGGTCCAATACCGAAATAATGACGTGTAGAGTATGATTTTCACCTGTTTTCACCTACAACTAATTAGCCTATTGGTGGCTAGCGAACTGTCGAATTCTCTAGATAATTTTATAATATGCCATTTTCCATTTTTGATAAAAATATTATACATAAGTTAAAACATATTCCCTCAGTAACAAGGATCCGATAACATGCAGTTTTAAATGAAAACTCCAGGTAAATTTAATTGACATGAAATAACTTTCGTTTTTACAATGGTTTTATAAGTAAAGGTTTAAAGGTTGTAAGTATTGGGATTTTGAATGAAATGCCTTAAGCATATTTCATTTGTTCAATATAACAAATGGGATTATGCATAGGTTATCACAACTAAGAAACTTTCTCACAAAAAATACATTTCACATAGATATAACATACCTACAACTGTGTACACTTTCATCAAATTTGATTTGCTACATGTATACATCTTAGAAAGGAAGAAATGAAAACAGAAAGTCAGGAAACCACTAGGAAGAGAAGGAGAGAGACGTGTACTCCTGAAGTGAAGATATTTACAGATGAACTGAAAACCGATTACTGATTTCAATAAAAGTATGAATGGACTGGAAAAAAATATAAGCATTTTGCACATCGGACAGGTTTTGAGAACCACAGAGAAGCACATTATTTGTGACGTTACACGAACGAAAAATGTTATGATATAAAATTTCACACTGTCTCATATTTAACATACAATAAGAAAATAATGCACACAATTTTCACATTCATAACCACATTTACACGCTGGATCATTAATAATATATACTCTGAACAAATTATATCTCAAGCTGCTGGAAGCATTTCGCAACCTTGTATGTAAAACATTTAATTTTCTCTTTCCAGCGCAATCAGGATTATATTTGGATTTTAGATTTTAAAACAGTTAATTGATGACTACTTTTTGGCATTGATTGTTAAATCATTCCATAATTTGACAGAAGATGAAATGAAAGATTCATAAGAATTGGACAATCGAAATAAGGAATGGAATATATTTCATTATTTCTAACGTTGTGTTGTGATATTGGATAAAGCAAAATTTTCACAATGGCCTTAATAGGCTGTAGCTGAAAAGTTTCTTCCCAAATCTGTTCTATTATGTGACCTCCGTCATTCTGTTGTAGTCGTTAATGCACTTCCGTCCGGCTGCCCACTATAATTCTGATGCAGTCTTTTCCCGAGTTACTCGTTCATATACTGAGAAAAGTTATCTACATATACACGGTGTTTTGTTTTAAAAAAAATAAACAGATAATAAAAATATATAGATAAGCCAAGAAACAGATCGGAACTGTTACCTTTATCGCTGAATTGGGATGGTGTCAACTTATTGCTGTGGAATTTAGTCACACACTCCACTTTTAATACTTACAGACTGCATCCAACATTTTGATAAAATGACACACAATTTTAAAGTGCGAAAATCGCGACCTATTAAGAATTGAATGGTCTAGGACTACGTGGTATAGAATTATATTGATGTATTTTACAGATACCGGAGGAGTCAGATCGATGAACGATGGGTTAGCTTTCTATTATAGAGGTCAAACCGGAAATGTTACCACAGCAGACGTGACTAAAGGTACGATTAAGTTTCACTCAGATCCGAAGTGTACTTTTCAATGTTAAATCTCGATAATCATTAAACGCACTGTGGAATAAATTTCAATTATTCTCAATGCTACCAACAGGTTTCGTGTGTCTTTATCCAGAAACGCCCCCGTTTCCATTTCAGCTGTAAGTAAAACGTATAAAAGTGCTGTACATTCCAATTATTCCTAAAGCCACTTTGAAATACTTATTTCCATTCAGGACCTTCAAAATCTCCAGATGAGACCGACCAACCTTAAAGTTTCTATTTATCCGTAAAGTTGCGCAAGAGTGTACGGTTTTGCACTACATGTTATTTTATATAAAAGTTGTTCAAATATGAAGAAACATTTAGGACATCGAGACATGTTTTATGATACATATATTTGCAAAAAGTAGTGGAAAACGTCAGTTTAATCATTCGCTCTAGTAGTTGTTGCTGTTCGCGTTGTCAATGACACTCAATTGGCACTCCATACTGATTCTGGTAATTTGATTATTAATTGCTTTGTTTGAAAAATAAGGTAATCAGATGTTGATATAAGGCTTGTTATGGTGGACACCATGTAAAATCTTACTATAATGTAATACACTTAAAAGCAGGTACAGGAACTTGTAACAAAAACAAAAACAAAAACAAAAAACAAAAAATTGATTAGAACCACTACCACTGGAGATATTCAAATAAAATTTTCTATTATAACGTTTAACAAACTACATATTGTGTATGTAATATGTGTCATACCCGGATGTATAAATGGCATTGCGTAACTTTGTGTGAGTGACAAGTGTTTAACAAGTGTTATTTAAAATGAAGGTTTGTATCACAACTAGATTTTACACTGGGGGTGTTTTATAATCTAGGATTCACACAATATATATACAGCTGATAGGGTACGCTGTCAGATGACTGTCCAACTACACTGTAATCTGACATGATATATGGTGAATCATCTACTACATTAAAGGGGAAAAAATATCTGTCGATTCAAACCACTCCTAGCTAGATATCTCAAACGGTTTATCGACCATAATGAGTTTGCCGAAGTTGAATCGTTTCGCCAGACTGACTGAGTTCCAAACCTTGTTATTAGTATGAGTGAATTGGTAGACGTTGCTAGTATTTATGAGGACATTAATGTAAAACGTCGGCGTCTGTACTGAGCACTGAAAACGAAAATAGTTTCAATCATTTATGTTATTATACCGATAACATACCTTATGGTGATTTCTGTAAATGCCTGATTATCGATGAGTTTTCAACTTTAAATGCATAAAACTGCTTGCTGGTTCAAAGCTTATTACGCACAGACCTGTTCACGAGTTGTTCATGCATGGTGCGCGAAATTCATATATCCTCACATTATCGCCAATATCATGACAATAATCATGTATATTTGGGTATGATGATCCAATTCTCAATCACATACAATTTAAATTTCATCTTTGATTTATTCATTCGATTTTAATTGTAAAATGCACTTTCCTCAAACTTTCTACCGTAGACCGAAGGGAAGTAACTCTGATACATTCTAATGTCATACGATTGTTTCGGGACATGGATAACTGGTTGCCACCATATTTCACTATAGTTAAGGAACCGCCAAATATCTATACAATCACGAATTCTTTTGTGTAAAAGCATAAATCCGTTTTGTTACTACACCATTCAAAAACAAAGAGATAGGAATACATGTCCCTCTTGTTTGACACACGTGCGTTTTATGGAGTGACTAAATTAGATTATTTCTTTCATGTCTTGACTACTTGTCATCAAATAACATAGTCATTTGACAAAAGAAATAGTTTCTGATCTTTCACCCGCTGACCTCCAGTCGTTCATCTAGCTCTCAAGTATCTCCGCATATTAATTTACCTACAGAAAATAAGTAAAGATTTTTTTTGATAAATAATTCTTTTTTCAGTTACGGAAGGCAAATGTCAATCATTTCTGCTAACAACAGGCATGCACATTAAGTACACTAGAAGGTATGCTCGATTCTACTGTGACATCCCCTTCATCCTGTATGGTTCTAAACGAGCCATTTGCGTGGGCGGCGCTTGGACCGGAAGTCAACCGTTATGTATAGGTGAATATGCGTTTCGTTTCGTACTCTCCCAGTTTCATAATAACATCATAGACTATGTATTCCATGTGGATTTTTTTTCGATCACAATGTCTTGATTTTAAACGAGATCCTCTTAATTAATAACAATTTAAGTTTTATTTGTTTCAACTGCGAGGAAAATAACGTTCGGGTTCGACTATATAGAGACAGAGACGTATATATATATGTTATATACGTCTGTGATAGAGATAATCTGATTTCATACGTCACCATGTAAACGCAATTTCTTCTAGTCTTTTTCTAACATCGGGAATTTCAACGATACATTCATGTTTATAGTTATTATGTATAATACTAAATGATATTCTTCTTTTTGTAAACGAAAATCAAACCGAAATGTACACCACATCGTAATGAAATTGATAATGAAATGTACACCACATCGTGATGAAATTGATAATGAAATGTACACCACATCGTGATGAAATTGTTAATGAAATGTTAATCACATCGTGATGAAATTGATAATGAAATGTACACCATATCATGACGAAATTGATAATGAAATGTACATCACATTGTGTTCAGAATATTTTCGTATGACTTTTTACCAGCCAATCGATGTCCAAATATATCCAAAAGCGAACCCTACCCTTCCATAAATCGTCGATACCAGGGGGCGCTACTCGTGTTCTCTTGTCCCCCGGGCATGTCACTAATGGGACAGAGTCAACTCACCTGTGACGGCGAGAAATGGAGTGGACAGGTACCCACGTGTATTAGTGAGTATTTATCGTAATACTTTCGTAAATTGTTTTGACATTTCACAAACATAATTTAGTTGCTGACATCGACTTCAGAATTCAAAGTGAGTGAGTTCACAAAATTGAAAAAGCAGAACATTACACATTAGCAGTAAGATACCTCACTGAACAGCATACGGGAGTCTCGTCGCACGTCATCCACAGCTATAAGGGTTAAGTTTCCTTGTCAAAGGACACGATCATGACAGCAAAGACCGGGGTACCTGAGAAACACAACCCGCCACAAGAGAGTCGAAGCACGTACCTCGGATCTTCACCAGAGGTTGCATGGCCAACTCTCTATCAAAATTAACTAGAAATTTTGACGGGCTTTTCAACTGTTTTGGCCTCTGTACACCTTTTGGTGGAAAACCCTAACTAACGATAAAGTATTTAATTTTCATCTGTCTTTAACAACACTGAATCTTAAAATGTAGCATTTTTATTATGAAATATTTTTGAAACCTAGAATTGCTGAAAATATGGTTTAAAAATGATTTTCTCCAAGCTACTTTTTAAAGCGATACAGTATTTTTACATTAAAATTGAAAAACAAACTGTCAGTGGTACATGATAAGCAACACTAAAGTTAAAACTCAAAACTAAACTTAAAGCTAAAAAACACTGAGATAATCAATTAGGGCATAATACGATATTGAAGTTATCAATTAACGCTCCAGTAGTGAATAATTAAGTTCTCACTTTTTTAAAGTCGGGGAAGCTGACCGGTCGTGTGGATTTGAAAACCGTGATTTGTGTGGCTGGACAAACGATGTCAATAGTTCTCTGTCCTGGATTCGGACCAACGGTACAACACCTACGAACCTGACCGGGCCCAGCACTGGTCATTCGCCAGACGGGACATCGGGTACACTATTTTTTCCATTTTGTTTCTGCTGCGGGCGCGGTCTCTTTGTTTTAGCTGGTGGCTACTTAACTGAACAGCATACGAGAGGCCCGTCGCATTCAATCCAAGGCAATTATGATAAAGTGTTTTGCACACAAAGCGCGATAAGTTTGGAAATGGTACCCCTGACTCTATATACACGAATATGATTATTTTGACCAACCCTTTATCTGAATGAGTTTGATTTCCTTTTTTTTTTCATTTTCTTGACGATGTTCACACTGCTGTAAATGTAAATTCTGTTTCCAGTTCTTCTTTGTTTCTTCATTTGGTTCGTCTTTTTTTCTTTCATTCTACTCGAATCCTCCCTCACACACCCCCACATACACCTCACACACCCCTCCTCCCCTCTCTCATTCATTCTCTTTGTTCCCTTTCATTTTTGTTCAATAATTCTTTATAAAAACATCATTATTTTGTAGGTTACTATGTATATATGGAAAGTTCGGGACCCTTTGGACGTAATGAAGTTGCCAGACTCCTTTCCCCCTGGTACCGAGACGTTCCGGAAGGAACGTGTTTCCGGTTTTTCTATCATATGCTCGGGGATGATTCTCATGAAGGTATGCATTTAGACGCCGTAAGGATAGAGAAATTTGATTGGTGTGTATTGTATAAATTGATTGAGTTTTGATTTAAAGTGTATGATGTAATGTCCTAGGGGGGAAAAACCCTACAAAAATCAATATTTCAGTCAGAGGGAAATTTTATTATCTCTCATCGATTTTCCAGATTTCAGTTCCTTGTTTGTGTATGTAAGAGATCAGCGGTCGGTTGAGAATCTTATGTTCAATACAACGGGTAGTCATGGCGATCAATGGGTACGAGGACTTGTCGTGTTACGAGAGGATTATGAATTAATGCAGGTACTGTCAATGCGAGTTATTCCCCCTGACTGTATTTTATTTATATATGAAATATAGTTGATATTTAAAAAAAAAAAAAAAAAAAAAAAAAAAAAAAAAAAACAAAAAAAAAAAAACAATTTAAATTGTTTCGTGTTAACAAGTAATGATTGTAGGTTTTCGTTAAGTTTAAAATAACACAACTAAATCACGTATGTATGTCTACTTTGTTTTTTAATCGCAAGATGGTTAGAATTTGACTATTTGAAGAAAGAAAATCACACGCATTTGTACATCTGTTTAGGTGATACCTGTATTTGCCCACCGTTATGTATAAAAGAATTAAGTATGTACTATATCAAACTTGACATAGATTTACATCATTGATGACATTTTCCTTTTCTGAGAATCTGGTCTCGTTATTCTCATATATTTTGCAAGAATTCTTTGATATTTCCTTTTTTGTTTTTGTTTATTTTTTTTCATAAATATATTTTTAAGTTTTATGTTTGCTTTGTTTCTGGAGATTGTAATACAGGCTACCAGGACAACTAACTGGGCACATGACGTAGCTATTGATGACGTGTCGCTCTACAACTGTTCAAAGGGAGGTAATGATATCTTCTGTTTTATGCCTAATATATTTTTGAATATGTTATGTATGATAATCATATCGTTGCATACACAACTTTTCCGAACTTGTTTTTTTTTAAAATATATTTATTCCTTTATTTTCCATATGAAATGGAGCGAATAATTTTTTTCAGGATAAAAGTCACAATGAATGCAAAGATGGTAATCTCAGGTGCCGCAGCCGACCAAGCGTAGTAGCGCTTTAAAGACTAAAACAAGAGTTTGGGAATTAAAATCAGAAACATGACAGAGTTCTCTCCCTTCTCATATGTGTTTCTTTTATACTGTAAGGGTCCGAAAACATGAAGCAGTATCCATAGAGACAAGAGGAGAAACAGCGGGGAAATAAAGTCTTAGTATATATTCAATTGTAAAACAACTTGATTTTATGAAAGTCAAGTTTCAGTTTTCAACTACATATCATAAGAAGGAACTACACACAGTAAGTTACAAACCAAGATGCAGGACTGTTCATCTTGTCCTATTCTCGCGAAAGTGAGAAAAGTACATTGAAAATTGCTTCCCCGGTACCAAAGAATTTACGGAGCAAAAAAACATTTATCCAAATCAATACACATCCTGTAAATTACACTCTGTTAAAACGTAAACTATTCTTTTAATTACAAAAATTAAATGTTGTCGTACATGTATCTGAACGTAATCAACGCCGAGGTCCAGCAAAACAAAGTCTATTTCCCGCAAGGCGATAACAACAGTGAAACAGGCGAAACTCACATAAATACTACGCGGTATCAGACTTATTTTTTGCTTGCTGTCTTCCACGCATTGGATAAACAAGTTCAGTAATTATACGGACGTAACACAGCAAAGGTTATGGTATTAAGGCTTTGTATTTGTTATATCAGTATTGTACTACAAATACAAGTGTGTCAATGTATCCTTTATATTGCTATTAAGAAGTTTTCGAAACGAAGTCAGTGTGTTTTATTTGTTTTATTCTAACGTCACGGAATCGCAAATTGAAACAGTACCGAGAATTGAACATTTTTCATGTATTTGCCACAACATTTATATTTTGAAGTGCAAGGAATGAAAATTGATTATTCTTCAAAAGATTTGAATCATTGTCATATATCTACCTCATAGATGTTGCCATTTAACTTTATTTAAAGAAGAGAAAAAACGAAATGCCAAAAATGTACAACAAATCTAAGTGGGAAACATTTAAAAATAAATATTTGAAAGGAAACGTGACGTAAATAAATACGAATGCATGAAAACTATCACTAACTAAAACTCATTCTCTTGTTAGAGAAAAAAGATTGTGTTT